>NC_056737.1:136122713-136220213 GCF_019279795.1 Protopterus annectens | reverse complement strand
ATGTATGGTGTAGAAGGGTATAAATGTATATATGAACCTCATAAATTTATCTAAAAATTCAAGAATCAAAATCTTCTGTTGTTTCTATCTATTAAATACAAGCTGCCCTCTGTTTCAATATACATGCTAGAGATAAGGTGTCATTGATGCCAGGTGCAGTGCTTGCACCTAGTCGTATCTGCCACAAGCATTCCCTGACTTCTAAAATGGTTTTGTAATCACCACTAAACTCCTTGGTTTGCAGTCTGTCTATAACAAAAAATAGAATTTTTTTGTAGTTAATACCATCTTTGCTGTGATTATATAGTGAGTTAGTTGATTTCTTGTTTTTAATATCCCTATTGTGTTCCATAATTCTTTGTCTCAACTTTCTTGTGGTCATGTCAATATAGAAAGCTGGACAAGATAAACAAGTAGCCACATATATAACCAGTTTGGTGTTGCAATTACAATAACCAGGACTCCTCAAAGTCCGCTTGAAATTGCCCACTAGTACATATGGGCCATCACTGATGTACTTACAGGCTTTATAATTACCACATTTAGCCATCTTAGCAGGCCTTTGTCCAGTTGGCATGGGTGTTCTCTCCAAGTATTCTTTAATATTCAAACCTCTACTGTTAATAAACAGGGGAACCGTTCCTAATGTGTCCTGCATATCTGTAGGGAGCACACTTTGCCATGTCCATTGGACAATATTTTTAACTTCAATGGCTGTGTTGTTGTGTTGCAAAACCATACCTGTTCGAATGTTCTTCACCTTGTGTTTGTAAATATCACTATTCTCTACATCCCTTTGACTATCTAGCAGGATAGGCATAAAATCTGTGGCTCTCCTTCCAATAATGTCCTGTTTAACTGTGGTAAGTAAGTCCGTGAGGTAACCTCTCTGGACGAACAGATCAATTAATACCTCCAGTTCTTTCAGGAATTTGTCGTCCTCACTTACTATGCATGACATCCTAATCATCTGGCCCTTGGCCTCATTCTTCTTAACATAGTGGGGGCGGCAACTGTTGTAGTGTAGAAATGTATTACTGTATGTTTTTTTTCTAAATAACTTAGATTCTATCTTCCCATTTTGGTGTATAATTGTAGATCTAGGTAATCACTGATGTTTCTGTCAGCCTTGTTGGTGAATTTTAAGAATGTTGTTGTATTATTCAAATAGCCTATATACTCATCCAACTTGTCTCGAGTGCCTTTTCAAAGGAACAGTATGTCATCTAAAAATCTTAGGTAGATAATCATCTTAGATCTATATTCAGATGTCAAAACAAATTGTTCCTCCCATTCAGCTAATACTAGGTTGGCATAAATCAGTGCACATTTAGTGCCCATGGCCACCCCTGTGGATTGTTTGTAAAATTCACTTTCACCTAGGAAAGGTTCCCCTGTTTATTAACAGTAGACGTTTGAATATTAAAGAATACTTGGAGAGAACACCCATGCCAACTGGACAAAGGCCTGCTAAGATGACTAAATGTGGTAACTGTAAAGCCTGTAAGTACATCAGTGATGGCCCATATGTACTGATGGGCAATTTCAAGAGGACTTTGAGGAGCCCTGGTTATTGTAATTACAACACCAAAATGGTTATATATGTGGCTACGTGTTTATCTTGTCCAGCTTTCTATATTGGCATGACCACAAACAAGAAAGTTGAGACAAAGAATTATGGAACACAATAGGGATATTAAAAACAAGAAATCAACTAACTCACTATATAATCACAGCAAAGACTGTATTAACTACAAAAAAATTCTGTTTTTTGTTATAGACAGACTACAAACCAAGGAGTTTGGTGGTGATTACAAAACCATTTTAGAAGTCAGGGAATGCTTGTGGCAAATACGATTAGACACAAGCACTGCACCTGGCATCAATGACACCTTATCTCTAGCATGTATATTGAAACACAGGGCAGCTTGTATTTAATAGATAGAAACAACAGAGGATTTTGATTCTTGAATTTTTAGATAGATTTATGAGGTTCATATATACATTTGTACACTTCTACACCATACATTTTGACATATTTTTATGCATTCACATTTACTTATATGTACATATTTGTATATATATATATATATATATATATATATATATATATATATATATATATACAATTCTTGCAACAGATACATATATTGTTTTATATACATCAATGTACTTTATGATTCTATGTGTTTGAAATAATTTTGTATGTTATTATTTTACAGATCATTTGGACTTTAAAAAAACAATATAAACATTTTTTTAATGACAGTTTAAGGGTTAAAATCTAGATGTTCGGAGGACTGATGTAATGTATCTAATTACCCTTTGATTGTAGTGTTAATTAAAAAGAGTATTTAATGGGTGTGATTGGATGTGGAAAACTGACTCTGAAGATGCCCTATAAGGGTGAAAGCGCTTAGTCAGTTACATGGTGTAGTTTAATAAAGTCTTGGTGATTTTACCTTGGTATCACCAGTGTTTTTCTATTCTATATGAGTATCTGCTGCTTTTTCAAATGCATCATTACATACAGGTATTGAATAGTAGTGAAAAACACTGTGGAAGCAGTCATGTTTTTATATATAAACATCCACATATAAGATATGTATGGTGAGAGAAATATGATGAAGTATATACATCTATTTATAGAGATATACATGTAAAATGTATGCATGTAAAATATATACATATTAACGTATATATTTATATAAATATATATATATATATATATATATATATATATATATATATATATATATACACACATAAAAAAATATATATATACATATATATATATATATATATATATATATATATATATATATATATATATATATATATAGATATGTATGCTCATAATATGTAGTGGAATCATACTGCAGCATCATACCTCTCAACCTCTTACTGCAAGAATGCTGGCCAATGGCTGTGAAAATGGGGGGACAATGGGCCAAAATTAGGGGCATAATGTAAATATTGCTCTTATAAATGCAAAATGTTGCTAGAGTAACAGAGTTTGTTTCAGCATGCATGTTCTGAAGGATGTGAGTACCGAAAATCTAATGTATTTCAATACCTACTGACTGAAATCCTGATGTCATCACACTGATGTACCAGAGAAGTAAGATTAAGGACTGTGTGGAACAGACCAAAAATATGAGCAATAAACCTGCACATTCTGAGACAATCAGGCCAGTTGAGAGGTATGCTCAGAACCCCTTGGTGCAACAAATCTGGACCAAGCCTGACAAAGTGGGGGGTGGAAGCCATGAAAATAGGGACATATCTCAAATACTGAAGTAGATAAGCTGGCACTGTTGCTGCAGTAATACCCTCCTTTCTGTTCAAACATTTATTGACTGATATAGAACAAGTCCAAAAAACAATTACTTCCCACTAGTCAGTGACTTAAATCCCCATGGCATCCTACTGAAGTGTCAGAAATACACAACATGTATGGGGGCCAGGCAACAGTACATCTCACAAATATCTGGACATAACATCACAGTAGGGAAACTACACTGACTGCTAGCCATGTCACCAATCACTGTCTAAACTACAGCCAGACGGACACAACAGTAACCCAGATCCGCTATGGGGAATTACACATGTATTTGTAAAAGTATCAGGCACTACAGGGATGTAACAGCACTGAAAAACAGACACCAGTGTGAAAGTGCATACCCACAACCAATCCCACCACAGTCACAGTCACATACTCATAATCCAAATGAACAGTAGAGTATAGGGACTGTGTGAACAAAACCATCAGCATGTTTGATACTCACACACTACCCCTACGTATACTGTCCCAATTCACAGTGTAGTATGACACCTGACCATGGTACGGGACATGTCTCTGTCTTCCTCTACAAACATATAACAGTTGATAGAGCACCAGAAACTGGAGCAGTATCCAAAGTCAGATAGAAAAGGAACCATAACACTTACATCTACCCCCCTCCCTACACAGGCCAAATAACATATTCACAATACATTGCTACACAATCCTGACAGTCTGTCAACAATCGTCAGAAATACACAGACCTCCCAACTGTCCAGAGTCTCACAGAATGTCCAGGCTTTGTCCTCATATATAAGACCTCTTACACATAACATGTCTGTCAGTCTGATACATCACTGAAATGATAGGAATGAAATCACTAAATAATGATATACCTTACTTATCCACCTTTTATTGCATGGCATCTGGACAAAGCCTGACATACTTGGGAGACAGAGGCCAAATACAGGGGCATTATTGACATATTGCTGTTATAAACTGAGAAAGTTGCTGGTGTAACAGGGCTGTTGTAACATACCTGTCTTGAGGGATATGAAGTCAGAAACACAAATGGATGTTACCATTTACTGACTGCAATCCTCAGAGTATGCTAATGAATTTCCAAAGACAAAAAAATGTGTAACACACAAAATATGAGTCCAAACTCTGGCCAGTCTGTGGATAGCCCTACATTTGAGAGTTATATCAACCACATAACACTGTCAGACTTAAAATCATGCAGAACAGCCATATCCACACATACCCTGTCAAACTAGAATTACTTCAAATGTATAAAAGCAATACTTACATTCTGTCCCTAAGTCTGGACCATTCTCCCCCAGTTTGCTTGGCTGTCTCCATAGTGCTTGTTGTAAGAGGCATTTCCAAATACCCTCTGTGTTGTTGTTTGTCACCCACCTCCATGAAGTCCTCCTCACAGGCAAGGAAAAGGGGCAACGCCCACATGAAGTACTCAGTTATAGGAGTGTGCTTCCATGCAATTGGCTATTGTAATAGTACCACAGCGGTCCTACATGCAATTAGCAAGTATGGGACTCCAACTAGTGCACAGGCCATCAGCTGCTCATGAGCATTGCCTACAAAAGGTATGCTGATGCCTATACAAAACAGATGTCTATTCTACATCCTGGAGAGAGAGAGTGTGAGAGAGAGAGACAGAGAAAGAGAGAGAGAGAAACAGAGAGAGAAAAACAGACTGAAAAAAGAAACAACAGCAAGCAGGATAGAACCACCTACACTTGCAAAAAAGGTATTTCAAACAGATAAGCATGTAATGGATTGCAGTAGGGGGTATGTAATAATGGGAAATAGGAAGTTTAACATATATGTCTCAACAAGACTTGCTGGACTGATATATTGCTGATCAGAACCTATGGCCATAGCATCTGTGTCTGTATGCAGTGACATGGAATGCAGCTCAGGCCCCTGAGTCACCCCAAGAAAGGATTGCTCACATATGACTACTACTGGAGTGTGTTGAGCAATACTGACTATGACACTGGTAGGCCAGCTACTGGGATGTTACACATATCCATATGTTACATGTGAATACTACTATGATATACATGTTTGTATCAGAAATGTGTGGGACCTATACAGGGTATCTGCATAGTGAAATACTGTTGCAGCTGTGTCTGTTGACCTGCATGTGATATACTGAGCTCATACCATTCAACTGTCCAGTGTTATGCACACTGACCATATGTGTGCCTCATATTTGTAGTTATTTACTCAGAGTTGTGTTATGTCTGGCAAATAATTTGAAACCTGTGAACACTGACATTATAACATCTCCTCCTCTTTCTGTTGGCTGTTCCTGTTAGGGGGTCACCACAGCAGATCATCTGTCTCCATGTCTTCCACTCCTCTGCATCTTGGTCTGTCACACCAACCACCTGCATGTCCACTATCTCCCCATCCATAGACCTTATCCTAGGCTTTCTTCTTTTCCTCTTAAATGGCAGCCTCACATTTTCCCAAATATACTAAGCATACCTCCTCATCACATGTTCACACCAACATAATCATGCCACTTTCTGGCTTTGTCCCCAAGCCGTACAACCTGGCCAGACCCCCTAACATACATATTCCTAATCCTGTCCACCCTTGTCACACCCAGTGCAAATCTTAACATCATTAACTCTGCTATGTCCAGCTATGACTCCTTCCTTTTTTTTCAATGCCAATGTCTACAACCCATATAACATACCTTGTCTCACTACCCTTTTGTAGACCTTCCCTATTACTCTTAATGATAATTACCTATCACAAATCACCCCTGCCACTCTTCTACACTAACCACATCCTGCCTGTACTTTCTTCTCCACCTCTCCCCCACACTCGCCATTACTCTGAACAGTTGTACCCAAGTATTTTGTACACGACTCTGATACACACAGCTGTACCCCCCCCCTTACATCTGGTCTCTGGCACACACAATATATCCACCTTTCCTCTGTCCATCATATTAGTTAGCTCTGTCCCTATACCAGTCATACACGCAACATTAAAAGTTCCTACCATCACTACCACACTACTAGCCTTTATCCTCTCTGTCTGCCGTATGAGCATTGGACATCTTCCAGGGTATGTCTGTGAATGCAACAGCTACTGTACTATCAAATGATGTATGTGTGTTACAGCAATATGAAGAAAGTGTCACTAATCATGGCCCAGAGCCCATCATGTGTGCGTGGTGTCCTCCAGATGTCCTGCCCTAACAGGATGACAGGAATGACTGGGTGGCAAGAGTGTAATTACAGCGTGCCACACTGAAATAGAACTGAAATGTATAGCAGGTATTACCTGTGCATATGTATGTATGAGTAGGTGCACCTGGCAACCTCATAGCGACTGACATAGGATGCAAATCATCAGGTAAATAAGCTGTACATATTGTACACGTGTGTAATCTTTGTTTCTGTGCATCCAGCAGAGCTACACTTGTACAGCTAATGGTTGTTGCATTGCCCTGACACAGATGTGGGCACTTTAATAAGCATAAGTATCATGTTGAAATTGTAGTGGTGGCCAACTGTGTTCTGACCTTGTATCAATGTCTACTACAAACAGATATATGACCACTCACATAGCTGTATGGCCTCAGCAAGACCTTACTTGTGAAACCTGTCTCCACAAAAGTAGAGTAATCCCCTTTGCTGGACAGCAGCAATGCACTAAGTACATAATGGGATGCTATATTGGCAGTACTGGGCAAAGCAGGAGCAGGCACCAACTGGGCAGTATGTCAGCTTTTGTCTGTACAAGCATATTAGGCCACAGGTGGCATACTGTAAGGCTAACTATGACTACAAATTGGACATATCCACTAAGGGCAATCACAAGGCCATCTTCACATATGTATGCCATCTCAGATGCAACAACACAACCCATCCTGTAATGGTGGTTGATCACACCACATACACACACATGCCATAGCCACAGTCAACCTGCTGCAGACAGGTGTAGGGCACACATCACCCCCCCTGGCTCACTAACAGTATAGGTGGATATGCACAGCACATGTACTCCTCCCCTCATCATCATGGATCAAGTGCAGACAGCCTAATCTTAACAAAAACAGGTACCTTGGGGCTTGAAAAAAGTCCTGTCAGCATCCTACATGAACCCAGCCATATGCTTTCAGCTCCATTACACACTGATTGCAAGCAAAGCCTGAGCACTATTGACATCCCATCTGCAAGGAACATGGTCACTGCCAACCCTCTACACAAACGTGAATGATGAATGGGGGATTATGCAATGTACTGGCCCTCATTGGGAGGAACATGACACATCAGGACCAGGAGTACAGTGCATGTTCATACAGTGCTGCTAGGTACAGGGGTATGATGTGTATGTAAGTGGTGGGTAATAATAGGCAATATTCATGTGTTGGCTCTGTAAAGAACTCTGGGCAATGTCAGAGGTCCTGTGATGTGTTTCCTTGTTTGTGTCTTCCAGGTGCCATGCAAAGACAACCCTGTTACACTGTTGAGGAGACAGCGGTCAACACAGAGGCTGTGATTGCACAGTACTCCATCCTTTTTGTCCGTAGCCAGCAAAATCTGCGGGAGCGGACTGCCCTGTGGGATGTTCTAGTCCACAAATTGAACATCTTGAGCCACCATGGATGAACTTACAATCAGGTCAGACGTAGAGCAACTGACCTGATACATAGAGCCTGGCAAAGGGCTGCTGCTGTAGCAAGGGACCGTACCGCTACAGGTGGGGGGTCTGGCCACACAGGCCCCACTTATCGCAATGGAGGAGCTCCTTGCCAACCTTGGGTTAGCCCCCACATAAACTGAAACATGGGAAACACCAGTCATGGAGGTGGGTGGCACCCATGCAACAGGTGAAGAGCATCCAGGTAAGGCCAAAGTGCACAACAATGTAATGAAGTAGCTGTTCAACTGTCTTCCATAGTGTCTCCAGATGCATACACTTTGTACAGAAATTACAAAGTATGTTTCTCCATTGACACTTATTGAAAGCAAACCCATTGTATTTGTCTTGTAATTAAACTTTGTAAACTAACTTAGCCACTGAGTCAGGAAAGCAGCAGCCAGGCTCCTCTCCCTGACTAAACACTCCTGATAGAGTCTCCTTGCTGCTAAATTATCCTCCCCTACCTACTTTTCTTTTCCTGGCTACCTGCTGTACTTTTAATTCTGCCCACTAGGTGGCGGTGTATTCTAGCCTTTGTGCCCTCACTCACTCCCTGAATATTGCTAGTTTCAACTCTTACTACTCTCTATCTGCTCCTAGTCCATACTCTTCTCATCCTCTACCTGCCTACCTTAGACTTTAATTCTTTTTTGTTTCCCCTTTTCGCTATCCTCCCTCCCATACCATACCTGCTCTACTAGAAGCTACTTACCTGCTCCACTGCCTCTCCCTGGGTTTCTACTGTTCACTGATTGTCTCTGCTGAATCCTCCACTACTTGCTCTTCTATCTCTTACGGCCATCACTATTTACCTAGACCTTAATACTCCTATGACTGTCCTCCTCTTCAGACCATACTCTATCTCATCTTTACTTCCTCACCTACCCCAATCCGTTTTCCCTTTCCTGTGTACAATTTTCTAAGTTACTCCAGATATCCCCACGATACCTGCAAGTTACCTGCCATTCCTTGTTACCTGCTCTCTGCTTACTTTGTCCCTCCCTTATTTACCTCCCCCCTCTGTTCAGTTGCCCCCTTCTACCCCCCAACTCATTTACTGCTCTTAGGGCATATAGGAGGGAAGGTCTTCATGGCACCTTTCCTTTACTACCTACATTTTTTCCTTGGCTACTGTGTGCTCCTGCATCTAGAAGTGTGCTAACAACAGTGAGTATTATTATGTTTTCTGCGATGCCTATTATTTATGAGCTATCGTAACTATTGTCTTGCTGAACTGTTTTTATTTCTGTACGCTACCTGTATAGTAAAGAAAAAACTACTTTAAATGTGTTATTTGCCAGTTTGTCACTGTTGCAGCTTCTTTGATGCCCATAGTCTGCTGCGTTTAGTGTTCTAAACTGGTTCATTCTTTTAGTGCTGTATAGTGTCTGCGTTTAGCATTCTAAACTGGTTCATTCTTTTAGTGCTGTATAGAGTCTCAGTATATTTAAATGGTTTCACTTAGTGATTGTAATATATGTCTGTGTCCTGTCTACCCTATTTGTAGAAACGTTAGCAGCTAGTTTTAAGCGTTATTAAGTGGTATAAGTTTTATATTACTGTATTTTTTCTTAGCGTTTTGAAATTGCTCTTTCTACTATACCTGTTTCAGTTAAGAGAATTTATTACACTTTATGCCCTCTATCCTTCAGGTGAAAAAATGATAGCAGCTACTTGGCTTGTGGTTCCTCCCACGTGGTCCCTGTTGTGCAGTTCTATAAAGCGAGCATTTCTGCTTCGTACAAGTGATTTTTGTAGTCTGCTCAACCTCACTTACTAAATTAACCAGGGGCAAGGATAGGGTGTCTACAGTTATCAGCTTATTTCCCTTTTACTACATTAGTCAGGGAAGGATAAGCAGGGGCAAGGATAGGGTGTCTACATTTGTCGGCTTATCTCCCTTTTACTTCATTAGGCGGGGAAGGATAAGCAATGCATCCTGCACAGGTCCTGTGAAGCTCTTAACTCTTATGTGCTGTTTGTGGAACATATGTATCTTGTTTTTTGGTATTATGTCAAGTCCACCAGATGTGGTAAAGTGCTGTACTACTTCTTAGTTTCCCAACTGTTTCTAGCTAGTATCTTATCTCTGTCTGCACAATTTGCAGAATATATGTTTTTGGTTTTTACTATTTGATAAGGTCCACTACATGCATGTACTGCACTATTATTAGCTTCCCATCAGTCCCTTGCAAATACCTTATACCATTGCACCAGTTGATTAAGGCCATTTCCTAAACTACCTCACAAAATTGTTTTTGGGGATTTATGCCAATCTTCCGTGGGAGTTACTACTATCTTACCAAGTGGCTGTTACCTACTCCTTACTTTGTAAACTTGCCTGGCTTTTTTAACTGCGTCAGAAATCTCTTGCTAAGGATTGTTTTGAATGGCTACTACAAACTAGTGCTTTCTCTATTGTTATACCACTCTGTTAGACTTATCTCAATACTATTGTTTATACTTACAGTTTAATGTATCTGATTCAGTATTGTTTTTGATCATAGTTATTCTCCAATATTAACCTGTAGGTGGTTTGTACTGCTGCCAGACTGCATTTTCTCACCTAGCCTATTTCTCTGAGCATTTGCTGTAAGAATGTATAATTAGTATTTTATTAATATTTGTAGAACTGTTGACCTATCTTATCTTATCAGTATACTAAAGACACTTTTTGCTGCCTTAGTACATTATTAATACCCTTTCTTCTTACCTTCTCACTTTCCTAGCAATCTACCCCTACCTTGCAATAAGGGACCTACCTGGCTTCTAAGGACCCTCTGATCCACTTCAAGCCTCACCAAATTGGACCATTTTTTGTTTAAAAAATGCCCAGTGCTTTCGCCTGTTTGTACAGAAATTACAAAGTATGTTTCTCCATTGACCCTTATTGAAAGCAAACCCATTGTATTTGTCTTGTAATTAAACTTTGTAAACTAACTTAGCCACTGAGTCAGGAAAGCCAGCAGCCAGGCTCCTCTCCCTGACTCCTGATAGAGTCTCCTTGCTGCTAAATTATCCTTCCCTACCTACTTTTCTTTTCCTGGCTACCTGCTGTACTTTTAATTCTGCCCACTAGGTGGCGGTGTATTCTAGCCTTTGTGCCCTCACTCACTCCCCAAATATTGCTAGTTTCAGCTCTTACTACTCTCTATCTGCTCCTAGTCCATACTCTTCTCATCCTCTACCTGCCTACCTTAGACTTTAATTTTTTTTTGTTTCCCCTTTTCACTATCCTCTTTCCCATATCTTACCTGCTTTACTAGAAGCTACTTACCTGCTCCACTGTCTTTCCCTGGGTTTCTACTGTTCACTGATTGTGTCTGCTGAATCCTCCACTACTTGCTCTGGCCTGCTCCGTTCGTCCTACGGGCTCACTCCACTCCCCTACCCCACCCCCAATTCCCACCTACCCCTAGTGCTATTAAACTTAAACATCCTGTGCCACACTCACTTAATTACCCACTTAATTACTTACCCTATCACCTTAGACTGCTACTTATCAACTCCTCTCTTAGCTTACTCTCTCCTTAATCATCTCCACCCTATTCCAAGGAACCTTAGCTCATACATTAACTTTATCTAACATTTTATATTACTTCACACCCCTACTATCTCAAATGACCTTCCTACATAACTCTAACCTCAAAAACTATCTTCTTTTTATATCTTCATTAATATTCCTAACTTTACCCTATACCCTAACCTTCTACGAACACTTCTCTCTACATAATAATGTACCTCCCCACCAACAAACTCTACCAATCACACACCATAGCTCCCTCTCCCATAGCAATATAACCTGTACTTCAGTTTACCTACTCCCAATGTTTCATAGATCATCCCATGTTACTTACTTCTCCTGCAAGATAAACTTACCCAAATACTTTAAAAGCATAAAGACTTTACTTAAACATCCCTTTAATCTTCTATTACATGGAGATATTCATCCTAATCCTGACCCAAATCCACAAACTTGTATTATTCCACAAAAACAAACTCCTAATGGTGTTTCTACCTCCATACAATTAGGTAACTCTCTCAGAATAGCTCAACTCAATATCCGTAGCATTAACAACAAACTTAGCCAACTGCATGCCCTTTTACAAGTGTATGCATTTGAAATCCTTTGCCTTACAGAAACTTGGTTGAAACCCTTTACTCATGACCTAGAAATAACCCCACCTGGATATAACATCCTTAGATGTGACCGCACTTCCAAAAAGGGTGGTGGTGTAGCCATCTTATATAAATCTGAACTTCAAGTTTCATCCTATAATGTGCTACTACCCTCTAATACCAATGCAGAAACCCTTACCATCAAACTCCAACTTAACAATTCTAAATCTTTTTATATAATTTGTACCTACATTCCTCCTGGAAATAATATTAATACTCTTGAAAACATTCTTAGTAGTCTTTCCACCCTGCTACCTCAAGAAACAATTGTACTAGGTGATTTTAACATTGACTGGATTACCTGTAGCTCCCCCAATCCCAACACCCACATTAATCTTTATGGTTTCACCCAAATAATAAACACCCCCACAAGAATCCACAAACCTAGTAATAAAGAAGCCACCCTCGACTGGATTCTTGTAAATAGTCATCCTGAAACCTATATACCAGGAACGCTTCCAGATGACATTAGCGATCATGTTCTAACCTATATAAGAAAGCAAAGACTCATAGTCCTACTAATAACACTTTTATAACCTTTCGTTCAAAAAAACACTTTCAAGCAGAAAACTTTCAAAATGAACTAAAGGCCTGTAACTGGTCACCTCTGAAGCAACTCAAACTGGATGAAGCAGTTTCCTACTTTAATACTAAATTCCTACACATCCTAGATCTCCATGGCTCCCATCGTTCCTCCCAACCTAGGACCAAAACAGCTCCATGGCTCACACAACAAACCAAGAAAAAAATGTTCCTACGAAACAAAATATGGGCCAAATGGAGAGCCTCTAAGAGCTCTGCAGACCACCTATTGTTTAAATAGCTAAGAAATGCAACCAAAAAGGACATTGTCTTAGACAAAAAAAACTATTATTTCAACCTTCAACAATCTCACGCTAATAACCCTCAAAAGTTCTGGTCAGGCATTAACAAACTTCTCCAACCAGGTCATACCAAAACTCCTGCCCCATCTTCATTTCCTCATAATAATCCCTTGAAAATAGCTGATGCCTTCAACAATTACTTCACTGAAACTATTCAAGCCCTTGCAAAGACAATACCTCCCATCTCCCCCAGCCCCTTACAAAACATCAGCAGTCCAGTGCCCTCCTTCCATATACAACCTGTACCAACATCTTATATCTGCAAACTCCTTCAAAAACTCAAACCATGTACCCCTTCTGCTGACCACCTGCCAGCAGAATACCTTCAAATAGCTTCCAAAGTCATAGCATACCCCATATCCATCCTTATAAACCGAACAATCATAGAAGGTAACATCCCATCCATATGGAAAGTCTCCCACATTATCCCCTTACATAAAGGAGGCAAATCCACTGATATCTCCAATTTCTGACCAATTGCTTTACTCTCCCCACTAGCCAAAATAATGGAAAAATGTATTCACCATCAACTGCTTCAACACCTGCTCCACAATAACTTACTAGCCAACTGCCAACACGGCTTTAGGCCCTTTCATAGTACAACTACCGCCCTGCTAACTTTTACTGACTGCATAAACAGGAATCAAAATAACAACTCTCTATATTCCGAATTATTTATTGACTTATCCAAAGCCTTTGATATGGTTAACCACAACTTACTGATCAGTGCACTAAAAGCACAATCTCTTGACCCACAAGCAATACTTTGGTTTACATCCTATCTAGAAAATAGACATCAAGCAGTGCTCTGGGACAACAATCTCTCCACACTCCTCCCCATAAACACTGGAGTCCCTCAAGGCTCTATCCTAGGCCCTCTTCTATTTTCCATTTTTATTAATGATCTCAATACTATTTTTCCTCAAGCCACCTGCATACAGTATGCCGATGACTCTACTTTAATCTGTACTTCTAAATCATCAATCTCTCTTCAGACGCTTACTCAAACAGTATTTAACACTGTTGAAAACTGGTTTACCGCCCATTGCCTCCTCCTAAACCCCAAAAAACAAAATTGTTGCTTTTTGCTCCCACCCAAAAGTCTCCAGTGATCCACTTCACAATTACCTCTAACAATGGAACTATTATTTCCCCTGATACTACCACACGTCTCCTGGGCATCACTATAGATAATAACCTCAGCTATGATGATCATATCAACAATACTATACAAACTGCCAATAAAAAACTAGGCTTCCTGCATAGAATCAAACCCTACCTCACACCTCTAGCCAGAACCACCATGGCCCAGGCTCACCTCACTTCTACCCTATTCTATGCTTCTGCTATATACACCAATCTATCTAAACACAATCTAAGCAAGCTTGAAACTAGTTACAACAATATAGCAAGATTTGCCACTGGTACCCCTTTTAGAACCCACCACTGCCACAACCTTAAACAACTTGGATGGTCAGAACTACATAACCATCTGCTGTATAATCAACTAGTGATCATACAAAAAATTCTTTATCACCCAAATCATACCCCAATCCTCTCCAGCCTGATCTCCCCATATAAAAATCTTGCAAGACTTCATTCAGCAAATAAGTTACTAATTTCCAATATCAAATCTAATAATAAAGCTGGGGACTCACTTTTTACTAACGTTGTAGGCAAAATCTGGAACAAGCTTCCTAGGACACTCACATCTCTCTCATCTACTTTTCTCTTCAAGAAACACCTCAAAGAACATCTAAAAACACATTGGCTTTGTCCCTGTTCTAAACCTGACTGAACCATACTTTCCCCCTTTTTTTTAATCTATAGAACCTATCTTTTTTCTAGCCCTTGTATATTTCTTTTACTACCTTTTTCACTTTTTTCCTTCTATGACTTACAAATGACATCATTGAACTTTAAGTGTACCTGTTACATTGTAACTCAAACCTATGCAAATACTCTATACTACCATTCTTCTTCTTAGTCACAATTTTTATTTTGTATTACAAACACTATTATTTCTTTTATGCAGTTGAACTTAGTTCATCTTAAGTGTTGTATCTTGTCATTTTACTATGTTGGAGCCTATCTCCCTGTGAACTTAGTCATGTTTTTAAACATTGTATTTTGTAATTTTTACTATGTTTGGAGCTTAACTCCCTGGGCCTCTACTGAAAATGGACATGTGTCCAGCTAGACTAGCCCAGTCAACAAATGTAAAATAAATAAATAAATATGTTATTGCTAAATGGATTAGTGGGTGGTTTTTACTAATGCACAGAAGTGCACATATATGGCAGACAGCAAATTGTGTAATACCATAGTGTTGAAGTAAATCTCTGGGTACAGGACACAGCACCAGTCAACAATAATACATGATTTTATTTATTATGACTGTAAATGGCCAAAATGAGTAAGACAGTTAAAGACTCTGAATGGTCAGAGACAAAAGTGCTTGACACTACTTTCTTATTTTAAGTGTCTTACTCATTTTGGCCATTTACAGTCATAATAAATACAATAATTTATTATTGGTGACTGTTGCTATCTCCTGTACCCTGATGCTTAGCTCATAACTGGTTTATTTTTCAGTTTCATATTCGTAATATCATAGTGTGTACTGTACCTGTGCAGAAACATAGCATTCATCTTGCACCAATGCCAAATGTGAATCTGCTGAGAATACCTCTCCCCCACAACCTACATAGGTACCTCTGGTCTGCACATTGGACAGCAGCCTGAAGCTGGTAAGTATGGGATTTTCCTGTTGTGGCTCACCAATACCCGGGACATGTTTAAGTCATGCATGTGACCATGCACACAACCATGACACTCGGCCATATGGCAATATCTGTATGCTCACTTGTGGTGATGTTTACTGCATTGCATCATGGTGGTCAACACAGGGGCCTATTTGCTGGAGATGTGACATATTTTTAGCATACCTCACAACCTGTCATTACAGGACATCTGGACAAAGACTGACAGAATTGGTGGATAAGGGCACAAAACTAGGGTCATATTGTGTAAAATAGTGTTATATAGTGCATATAAATGTTGTACACACTTGTTAGAATGCCAGGTATTTGTGATATACAATAATGAGAGCACAATAGACAATTTCAAAATCCAGCCAACCTTTCATGTGACCTATAACCTGTACAATTCAATTGTAAAGCAATCAAAGCTGTTAGGGGAACAGTTATGACACATAACAATCACACAACAACCTAGATGCATATTTGTGCACAGACTGAAGCTAATACTGTGTTGACACAGCTTTCGATATAACTACAGCAGTACATCTTATTGGGTACACACTTGCCATCAATTACAGATACTCTTTGATTAACAGCAAATAAAGGTCAGCTGTCCTACCAGGATTATCCTAAAATATACTCGGTTGCCTGCTACAGCAACAGCCATGGTTTGCATACAGCTGATGAAGCTGCTAAGGGATGACATTTCTGAGATGTATCAGCCTGGAGAAGTGTACCAAAACATTTTCATAGCATTGCATATATCATGGAACACAACACAGACAGTCGTAAAAAGGTGGTGAAAATATGGGGCTACATTGACATTGCGAAGGAGTGGACATCCCTCCAAATTCTATGAGAATACATCACCACAACTAGCCAGGAAGGCTGCCAGGAGCCCTACAGCAACAGTGAAGGAGTAGCAGGAATCTCTGGCAAGTACTGGGTGTGTACTACATGTGACAACAATCTTCCATGGTCTCCATATGTCTTGAGTATAGGGTAGGTTTGGAGGATGGCAGCAGTTAATCACAACAAACAATATCCAGGCCTGGATAAAGTGTGAAAACAATAAATCAGGTCTTCAAAGAGAATGTGGGAAAATGAGTTATGGTTAATGGGATCAAGGTTGAACTCTTTGGCCACAATCCTGACAGTTTTGTTTGGCACAATAGCACCACTGCACATCACCACAAAAACACCACCCCATGGTGAAGCATGGTGAAGGACATATCCTGCTTTGGGGTTGCTGTTCACATGCTGGAACTGGGGCTGTAGCCAAGTAGGAGGGGATTATGAACAGTTCCAAACACTGGTTCCTTGTGGCTCCAATCCTTCTGGTGTTTGCCACATAGCTGTGGATGGAGAGGGATCCCACCTTTCCACACAACAATGGCCCAAACCACACATTCAAATCAACAAAATGATGGCTTCACCAGAACATATGCGATGTTCTGCACTGGCCCAACCAGTGCCCACACCTACATTCAATACAAAATATGCAGGGTGACCTGAAGAAGGCAGTGCATAGGAGAGACACTTGCAATCTGACAGAATTGGAGGTGTTTTGCAAGAGAGGGTGTGCAAACATTGGCAAGTAAAGATGTGCCATGCTGATGGACATATTCCCATGAGGACTGAATGCTGTGATTAAATCAAAAGGTGCTTTAACAGAGGATTACTTTAAGGGTGCACGCTCTCATGCAACCAGCCTATTGTACCTATTTCATTTAGCATGTTACCTATAACTGATGTGTATGTTCTTCAGTTAGATTGCACAGGTTTTGTCATATGAAATGAGGGAAATGTTATGACCTAATTTCTGAGGTCTCATGTGATATATCACAAAATCCTGGCATGTTAACAGGGGTGTGTACACTTACTATATCCACTGTAAACTTGGGATGTCATTTGAGTAACCGACTTTGTTTTGACATACATGTACTGCAGGTTATACAATCTGCACCTCAAATCACAACATTAATTAGTGGCACTAATCCACAGGTCATCCCAGTAATGTATCAGACAAACTTAGGAGTTATGAGGAACAGACCAAACATATGAGCCACACATGTAGACATTTAGGAAAACTCTGTACAGTTGGGAGGTATGTTCTGTAGGAGTTGCCACAGTGCTATACAGGGGAACAGCAATAATGTTAACATGGGTGCAGTGTCTGCTAGGTGAAGGCTCATTGCCTACTAACACCACTCACATATTCCAGAGGTGTATATTAGTCATAACAGTACATGGAAAGGGCTGCACTGCATGATGCTGAGGGTCTGTCCAGAGTGTGTATGTTATTGTCTGACTGTGTGTCGTGAATGTCACCAGTTGGCTAATGTGAGGTCTGCACCTCACCTGCATGTGTGTGTGTGTGTGTGTGTGTGTGTGTGTGTGTGTGTGTGTGTGTGTGTGTATACCAGCAAACCATATGGTATAGGTAATAATTTACATATGTTGTCTATTCCTCACAGGTGTACGTGGTGGTCACGGTCCCTCCCGCACTGGTTCTGATGTCAGTGTCTCTGCAGACTCTGACAATGATGATGTTCCCATTGAGGCACAGGTGGGGTTGTCAGGGGCTGAATCTGTGCCATCAGTTAGCATCTCTGCACACAGTCACAATGCCCACACATACCCCATCACCAGTGGCCACAGATAATGGACAGTTGGAGGGTGGTGGCATTGAACAGGCTAGTGTGATGACTATGACAAGTGAGGGTGCAGGCACTAGCCATGGCCAGAGTGCTGTCGAGGTCACACACATACAGATGTGCAGGGGTGTTCAGAGGAAGATTGCAGTCCATCATGCTCCTGTTGCAAGTACCACAGCAGCAGTCATCAGACGCATGTTTTGGGCCATCATGGTGCACAGGCATGTACTGAGCATAACACCAGGCATATATGCAGGGTCATGAATGAGCACATCTCTGGTGTCCGTGTTGATATTTGTGAATTCACTGCGGCCATCCATGAGCATAATGAGGTCATGGATAGATGGTGGGGGGGGGGGGCATGGGATGCTTTGACCATGGAATATCTGAGCTTGAGTGTTTGGCAGAGGATGGCCAGCTGCCACGTGGACATAGGTCAGCACCACGACCAGCTGAGGGTCTACATGGCTACGCACCATCATGTTCCCACAGTGGCAGCACTATCAGCACTACTGAAGGGGGTGTTGTCCACACCATGATGCAGCAGACCATAGGCATGTGGTCCTGGCCATTCCCAACAGGGATGAGGATCCAGCAGATAGCCATCACCATTGGGGAGTACTACTGCATCCGGACTCGTCCCTGGTGGTGCCGGTGAGACCCCTGGGAGGACCAATTCCCATGTTCATGGCAGGAGACAGTGAACCATATGGCCCACAGCTGTCCACAATACCCCTGTGAAGGGTGGCCACATGCCGTGAGTGTGTGCATATAAACACATATCACCATCAGACAAGTCACCTCCACACATACACACCACCCCTGCACATTTCATTTAATGAACACCCCCTAAACACACGCACAAGATGTCAACTGTATGGCCCAGCCTAGGCCTCTGGCAGATGCACACAACACCCTGTGCATATGATGATACCTGTGCCACATCCCTGCCATAGATACCATCAATGCAGGGACATGCTAATATGGGTCTGATGCACAGAGTGACTTTAGTACAGTGTAGCTAATTAATGTTGTGTAAGGTGCTGTCATCTGGCGTTTGTAATGGGTACACATCAGAGTGCATGTACCTTTTCAGCCATGATGCATTATTGGTATTAGTAATGCTATATGAATTCTGTCTGTGTTCCAGGTGTCTGTGTCTCAGCAGGATGTGGCCCTGCAGAGATCACCGACGAAGGGTATGGCAGTGTGGTAACACATCAGCCATGTCATAGCCAAGATGCAGCTGTATCTGCACACATTTCCCAGGTCTGTGAAACAGTTACTGCATGTTCCTCACAGCATATAGGGCTGAGGGGTTGCAGATAAGTCTATGGTGGTTGACAGCTCTTGTAGAGTGGGCAATGGTAAGTGTAGTGTGTGGAACACACCTCAGATTGCTAACGCCCACAAACCCAGAGGATATTGTGTTGACCAAACACACAGAGTGTACTGTTTTCACACACACACACACACACACACACACACACACACACACACACACACACACACACACGCACACAAACACGCACACACACACGCACACACACACGCACACACACACACACACACACACACACACACACACACACACACACACACACACACACACACACACACACACACACACACACACACACACACACACACACACACACACACACTTGCTAGTACTGACGTTAACACATCAACAGCCCAACCTATCTTGTTATTCATACCATACTGTTCCATACTGTTGCACAGGGCTTATATGGCTAAAGAGTGTCTACAGATACCACTATGGTTGATGTAAACAGCGGACCTCATACAGTAGACCTAGTAATGTGTACTGTGAGTACCATGGCATAAAATATGAAACTCTGGCCATCCAATGGATGTCGTTCTCACACAAACACATACACACAAGATGCTCTTCAGACACACACACACACACACACACACACACACACACACACACACACACACACACTCACATATTTGCCAGGATTGAGATTAGAACCCCTACCTATTTATCGCTACTACATTGTTACACATTTATCGCATGCACCACGGAGGTTATGGGGCTGATACTTGTCCAAAGGTACTTCTAAGGTGAGGGACGTCATCAGGCCTTGCAAATTATGACAATGGGTGATGTACTGGATGAGTGAGGTCACAATATACTGTAACCTACACTTATATACACTTACACACAAAAATGCACACACAAACACACACACACAGACACACACAGACACACACAGACACACACACACACACACACACACACACACACACACACACACACACACACACACACACACACACACACAAGCACACATTTTCCAGGACTCATATTAGAACCCTTAGCTATGTAGTTTTTGTTATTATGGTGTTATGCTGTTACCGCACAAACTACAGAGCTTATAGGTTGAAGAGTGTCCCAAGGTACCTATATAGTGTATAACATCAACTGCACTTGTAAGGTGTGGCAATGGTAGTTGTACTGGGTGAGACGGGCCTCCAATTACTTTCACCCAGGTATTTTTCACACTCACAAACACTTTTATGCACACTAATGAACACACGCACATATTTGACAGTACTGAGATCCATAGGTGCAAAGCATTATAAGTGTGTATTAGGCATTAGACTGACTTACCTTGTGCCTGAGGCAGTTGTGAGGACAGAGCTTGAGAGCTGACTATACATGGTAAGGTATAGGTGGTGTGATGTTTGGCATCCATTTTACTGTGTATGCAAGGTGGACAGAGATATCAGTACCTAGGTCCCTACAGTGTCAGTGTATATGCTATGAGTTGCCCCTTTGCCAAGGCCAGGGCATACTGGGCATGCCTCCATCTGCCTACATTGGCAGGCTCAGGATGTTTCTCCTTCGAGTCCCACTGCACCTGTGGGGACATTGGCAATGGTGGTGGGCTGTGTGCCCCTTCCCCATGCTGTTCCTGCTACAGCTGTTTCCACAGGATCATATTCTGTAGCATGGCACATATTATGAACATATGTACACATGTAGCCAGAGAGTACTGCAAGGCTCTACCAGATATGCCAATGCAGTGGAACCGGGACTTGAGCATCCCAAACACATGCTCTATAATGATCCTGGTTTGTGTATGTGCCTCATAATGATCCTGGTTTGTGCATGTGCCTCATTATGGCATTCTTGTGTGGGTGTGTGTGCATTTCTGATGGGTATCACCAGCCATGGCTCCAGTGTGTAGCCAGCATCCCCCACCAGGTGGCCATATGGGATGCCCCCCCCTGGCAAATGCCTGGTACAGCTGTGGCAAATACCAGATGTGGGAGTCGTGATAGCTTTCAGGACTGCCAGCACACACATTCATGATAATGCCCTGGGCATCGCACACAACCTGGCAGCTAGTGGAGTGGAACTCCTTGTGGTTTAGGTAGACACTACCCTGGTCACCAGATGGTGCTTTGATGCGGATGTGGATGCAGTCTATGGCACCTAGTACCTCTGGGTATTCTACTACATGGTAGAAGAGACACATATTGCTGGTCCTCTCCTCACGAGTGCTGGGGAAGTAAATGTGCTCAGCGGCATGTGGTTGCATGGCACCCAGGAACTGGTGGAGCATCCTGGATGCAGATGCCTGTGAGACCCTCATGATATCCTGAGTTGGTCTTTGGAAAGTACCTGTAGCCAGTATTCTTAAGGCTACACATATCTTGGTATCCACTGGGATGGGTTCCCCTCTGTTGGTTCTGGGTCTGAGGTGAGGCCAGCACAGCTCAATGAGTTGCTGAAGTATGCCCCTGCCCACCCTTTAGTGCTCTACTATCTCCAGATCATGTAGCCCCTGGTAGGTTATCCTGGGTCTGAACATTCTTCTCCTCCTCCTCGGTCTGAGTCTGTTGTCAGCATTCTCCTCCTTACTCCCCTTGGCCACTTGCACATACTGATAGATCAAAGCGACAGCAGCCTCTAAGATTTTTTGCTAGTTTTGTCAGTTAAAATTCCCCCATATGTGTACACCTGTGGTGCAGAATTTGTGGGAAAAAACAGACTGGAAGGTGTTTGCATAATTTATAGTGGTGTGCTGCAGATGCTGCCTGTGTTATTGGCTGTCTTTGAGACATTACACCTGCCAGATATTGTACTTGTATTTGAGTGACTGTATTTTGCTATTTCCCTTCTTTTCTTTTCTCCTTCCCATTTCCACCCCTTTTAAGCCCGAGGTGCAGTGCATAAACCCGCTGCTTAAATGTAAATAGTGCTGCTATTTTCATTTTTTTTTGTTTGTTTAAGTCTCAGTGCACACTGTGCACACCTGTTCAGCTAAGCTAAACACATTTTAACAAAAATAGCCCTCCCCTGAATGCGAACACGGTCTTCATTTCATGGAGTAAGACATTACAGCCTCAGACACACCCCCTTGCTTAGCAGTGCTTAGCTAAGTGCAAACCCAGGCAATGGTGCTCCAATGTGCTTACAGCAACCATGACACACCCCTTTTTATGTTAGCTGCTCCTCCTTCCTACACTATCCTGTTCTAGCACCTACATGGCTAGGTGCAGTGTGCGGACTTAGAATATTTTGTGATTCAGTAAATTTCCCATCATTTGCATACCACACCACCTTAGTACATAGTTACTGCTCTGACATAGAGCCTTTCCCCTTGACAAGCAGTGTTCCCTGGTAATGTTTTGATTCTACATGCCATTGACTATAATGGCAAAATGCAGATTTCCCCTAAAATTGAGTTTTAATATATATATATTTTTTTATTTTTGGCACAATCTCATTTGCGCGCCTCTGCCCTATGCTTAAACGGCCGAGATCGGCCCCCAAAAATTTATTTTTTATTAAATTAAACACTTTCTCATGCCAATGGGCAATTATTTGGCCATTGGTATTCCTAAAGTTTATAATACTTGCTTTTATTTGAACTGTCATGCCTACGTTTTGTTATTTGCAGATATGTGTTCGATTAGTAACCAAACACATTTCTGCAACTAGCACTGTTCCTGCATGGATGCCTGCCTGCTTTCTGAATTGCTAATTCACCTCATTTGCATGGTTTCACCAGAAAATGAGGTAATTAGCATTCTGCATGGCTTTCCATGCAGGAACAGTATCGGCAGGTTGTGCATGTCAGATTGGCTGTCCTGGATCACTCGGTGGCAATATTCTGTGCATGCACGAAGATTTTTGTTTAATGAATCCCGCTGACATTGTTTGCAAAAACCACCTTTGAAAGAACCTAACTTTTTATTACTTCTAAAAGGGTTGACTTCAGTGGGGTGGTTCTACAAAATTTCTTTTAAATTTCTACTCCTTTTCTGTACAAAGACTGGGGCTTCAGAAACAAGTTTCTTCAGTTCAGGAATGTGAATTGCCCCCCACCACACACACATTATTTATTGACAACCCTCTCAATATCCTTGTATTGGGAGTTAAAAGTATAAACAAAAGCTTTGTTAAGAGGGGCCTCAACACTGTGGTCAACCAGATAAATCTTCACTTCTCCACCAGTAATGGCTAGGTATTTGGTGCTATGATGGTTATTAACTTCCGATGCCAATTGGTCAATAAGTTCTAATGGGTAACCCCTTTCCAAAAATAGCTGCTTGACAAAATCTATTTCTTCAAGAAAGAAGTGGGTTTCCAAAGTCATTCTGGCTGTAATCATCTGGTGTTCTACAATATCCTTTTGATGAAAAGGGGGCTCACTAAGATAGTGAAGGTAGGAATTTGAAAAGGTGTCCTTATGAAATACCTTAGAATGAAACCTACAATTTCTAACATCCTTATAAAGTGTGACATCCAAATAATTAATGCTATCTATGGGATAGGAATGGGTGAACCTCTAAAAGGTAGTTGTGTTTTTTAATAGATTCAAAAATTTCCATTAAACTGTCCATAGATCCCTTCCATATACCACAAATGTCATCCAAAAACAGTGAATAATAGTGCCAGAATGGAGCATAGCGGGGTCCCAAAATATATCTCTTCCCCCAATAGTGAAGCATCAAATTAATGGGGGGCAAAAGAGGCCCCAATAGTAACACTCTTGACATGTTTGTAATATTCTCCATTGAAGTACGTAAAATCATTGTTCAAAAATTGACTTCAATGTTGGACAAATAATCACATTCAACCAACACATCTTGGAACCAGTCAAGTCCCAAGGAATTGGGAATACATGAAAATAAACTAACAAAGTCTATGGTAACAAAAATATATCAGGGTGATAAAATTCAGATTTAATATTCTTGAGAAAGTCCCAGGAATCCTTGGAAATATGCCTAATTTTGGACGTTATCAACTTAGAATCTATAATCATGGCTAATGGGTATGTTCTAGAGCCTGCAGCTGCCATAGTTGGTCTATGTGAGCAGTCTTTAACACATTTGTCAACCTTAGGTATGCCAAATATGTCAGGAATACAAGGCTTCTCAACACACAAAAACTCCAGCCAATTTTTATCAATATTCCCTTGAAAAAAATCATCATTGATATATAAATCTATTTTGGAATCCGCAATGTTTATCTAATTTTTAGAAACAATAGAATATTTATCATTGACTCCCAAAATTTTAGACATGTGTGTCTCTTAGTCTATACTTTCCATTATGACCTCCCATCCTGTAATCAAAATTATTGGATAAAAATAGAAAGACTTTTTGTCGGGCTTAAGTTGTATAGCTTCATCTTAGGTTGCCCCTTTAAATTCCTAATTTCTGTCTGTACAAGTTCTTTAAAAATTTGGAGGGCTGGGTGTAGGGGAAAATTAAAAACAAGTCTGTCATTTTCAGACAAGATTGCTTAACCTACACAATTTTATTTATTTCGTTCACTATTAAAGTTTGTGTCTATTTCCTTTGACCATACTAGTATGGTTTGCCTTTTTGTTTTGATAATTTTATAACATCATTCAGTGGGTTACATTGTCATTTCAACAAAAGCAATATTAGTATAGTGTACATGGAAACACTTAGAAATAAATTAGTTCATATGGAAAAACAATCTTTACATTTGAATTAGAACCCTTTATTACTTAGCATCTACTTCAAAAGATATGTTTCTATAAAATGTGCAATTTCTTTAACTGATGGTAATAATTTGAAAAATAGTACACCTGTGTTTTGGGTAACAGCACAAAAGGCTTTGACATTTAGGTAAAGCCACAGAAAGACTAGTTTACTATAAGAAATGGATGGACTTTCAGTGTTATCTTAAACCCATCTGCAGTAATATGGAACAACATGGTACAAAAACTAGAATCTGTCTCATCAAAGCCCATTCAGATGAAATGATAACACCAAGCAGGAGCACACAGACAGTCTAGCTACCTAATTCAACAAACTATTGTAACAAACACCAATGCTGACAAAGTATTGGCTACATTATAAACTTAGATGACCTTGGTCCAGTCATTCTGTTAGGTCATTGATGGTTGTGCCACATCTGCAAAAGATCTTAACTAAATTGACTGTTTTTGCAGAGGAAAATAATATACTGACTAATACATTAAAAGGTATGCATATGATATGTAAAAGGTGAATAGCTAATGGATCTATATCACTTGATTGCACACTTAATTGAGCGAATCACTTTTCATTGAACCCAACTCAGCAAAAGCTCAATTAAACAAATGACCATTTAGGTCTAAAGTTTCCTAGGGGAAAAAAAATGCTGTGCCAGCAAATGACCACAACAAACAGAACAAAATTTAAAACTCTGCAGAGTGGGGGCTTTGCCCCCCAAATCCCACTAATTAAATATACCAACTCTGAGATCGCACTACAGTGGGGAAAAGGGCAAATTTTCGATGATGGCCAACCATGTCCTTGTCCTAGGAAACTTTTCACTTAAATGATAATTTGCTTAATAGAGCTTTTGCTGAATTGGGTTTGATGAATAGTGATTTGCTGAGTTAAGCATTCAATCAAATGATATAGACCCTAGTTAATACAGCAGCGAGTGATTGACACTGTGGATTCATTTAAAGACCTGAGTAAATGGGTAGATCTAGCTTTGAGTTTTTCTGATTGGATCATACCAACAACACATAAACCTACATATGCGGAGGTCCTTACAAGAAGCTTAACTAAACATCTCAAACACAAACAGTAGCACATTTCACATAATGCATCCTCTGCTAAACATAGTACACATAATGTATCGCACACTTATGTCTCACCAGTCAAGCCCGTAAATCATAACACAAAAACAAACATCTTAGTCATAGGCGACTCAATTGTGAGACACACAGATGTCCCTCTCACCAGGTTAGATAAGGAAAATGTCATGGCCAGTTGTCTGTCAGGTGTCAAGATCTGCCGCATCACATATGCACTCAAGTCAATCAACAACAGGCACTATTACGACTCTGTGATAGTCCATGTTGGTATGAATGACTTGATACATACCTCACTGGAGTATATGAAGAGAGACATGACTGAGCTCTGTGATTATGTATCTCTGGCAGGTATATCCCTAGCCTTAAGCAGCATTTTACTTTCTCCAAAGATGATACCTCAATACAAACAAAACATGATTAACTTCAACAATTGGCTTAGTTTCTAGTATCATTTAAATGGGATCCAATATCTGTCAGCCTGGGATGACATGGTCCACAGACGTCGATGCTTTATCAGAGATGATCTTTATCTGTCACCCCTGGGGTTTCAGTTACTGTCTAAGGCTCTTGCCATCCTCATAGTGCCTTTTTTAGGCAATGTCACAGGAACAAAATCAGTCATCATTGAAACTCCTAGTAATGTCAACATCCTGCAAGAAGGTCTTATGCAGACTAAAGAGGCAAAGTCATGGTTTAAAACTTAATGCAAATATATATATATATATATATATATATATATATATATATATATATGCATTATCATCCCCTTTAGCAAGGGTGATGTTCCTACAAAGTACCACATCAATAGTAATACCCTAAGCACACAGTCAGTGGTGAGAGATCTGGGCACACAGGTTGACAGCAACCTTAACTTCAATCACCATGTCTCCAGAGTAGTAAGAAGGGCATATCATATTGTTCATTTCATAAGAAAGGGCATTGCCTCCAGAAAAAAGAGGTTATAACCCCCTTGTACTCTTCCCTCATCAGGCCAATAATAGAGTACAATGCTGCCTTTGGTATGTTCCTTTCCAAACACCTGCAGCAAGTGGAGAGATCACAACGTTTCCTTACAAAGAAAATTCAGGGTCTTCAAGATCTGTCTTATACAGACAGACTGAAATCATTGTCACTTTACTCTGTGTCATATAGACTGCTCAGAAGTGACCTGTGCCTTGCATATAGAGCAATCTCTGACCCAGCTTTAATGGAAATGCTGCACATTTGCAAGTCAAATGGCACACAGGTCACTTGCTCAAAGGACCTTAACTTGGCATGTGACATCAACAGAACTTGCTGAAGAGACAGATTTGTCTCACAGAGGTTGCCCCACCTTCAGAACAAGTTTCTATTCATGTTAAACAAAGCCCCTCATTGGCCCTAGTTAAACATAATTTGGACGATTAGATGGATAACCAGAAATTCCCTCCAGGGCTTCCACCTGTGTCCCTCTTGGACAGGGGCAGTAGGTGATTATTTTAGTGTCTGCTTGAACCAGACACACTTGGGAACATGGGTTGAACTTGGCTAGACTTGTAAGGGCCCTGAGGCTGTTAGCCTAGTAACCTGTTATGTTCCTATGATCCTATGATACTATGATCAACCAATTGGCCAATTATAGTTATATATTCCTAAACACTTAAAATAGATTAGCTCCTGCCAGAAAGAAAAAAAGTCAAAATAAGTACTCTCCATGGCTTTCTTTGAATACCAGATCCCGTATGAAAAAATGAGATAAGGCTTGGGCATGCTACTTAAAACAAATGACACACAATAATCTACAATACTTTAGAACACTGCCTAACCCAGTAAAGAAAGAAGTGAACTTAGATAAAAAAAAAACAATTTTACATAAAACCACAAGATCAGTATAAATCCAACCCCAAAACATTCTGGCAACAATCAAAAAAAGTTACACCCAGGAAATCAGTCATCCCCTCTACCCACCATGGGTCTACTTTGACCCACTGAAATTACAGCTCACCAAAATGCAATTTTGTGAGTCTGTTTTTGCGAAAGTGCATTTATTCAAAAATGCACTTTCAAGAAAATCAGTTGAGCGAAGTGAGGTTGTTGGTTCTGGGAGCCTGTGGTGGTGCAGGTACGGTGTGTTTTTGGTGGTGTATGGGAGGGGAGCTTGTTGTTGTAGATTGGGATACAGTGGGGATAAGGGAATATTCCCTTTTCCCACTGTAGTGTGATCTCAGAGTTAGTGTATTGAAGTAGCTAGGGTGCATGTGTTTAGTGTCTTTTTCTTCATCATTATATTCCATGTCATAACCTACGTTCTTCTCACAAGCATCAACCAGCCATTTACAAACTGCAAAGATCAAAAGGAGCTAGCTTGTATTCACACTGTGTTGCCAAATCTTGGAATAGTATTCCAGAATCAACCAGACTAATACCTCATTACTATTCCTTCAAGTCTCGACTGATAGAACATCTGTCCAACTGGATCGGCCCATGCTCCTCGATATCTTAGTACTTGTTGCTAGTCTGTTATATTGGGATTTACTGTACTTTCTCTCAACCCATCCTACTACTCCTCATGATATACCCTCCTTTCTAGCCTTTCCTTCAGTATATCTTATCACTGAAATATTCTTTCATTCCACTTATACTCTACCCTTTCTCTTTTAAGAAACCTCCATTGTATCTGATAAAAATGCTTTAGTTAATGTCTGTATATATTGTGTTCTAACATCATTGCTTATTAATGTACATAGCGCGTTCTAATATTATTGTTTATTTTTCATGTATACACAAATTGTATTTCTTTGGTGTTGTGATAGTCTTTGTAACCTATGTAAATTTGTAATAACCTATGTAAATTTGTAATCTTGCTATTGTACTTCTGGAGTTTTTCTCCCTGGGCCTCCACTAAAAATGGGTACATACTCATTGGGACTTTCCCTGTAAACAAATGTCAAATAAATAAATAAATACATAAATAAATTACTAACTACAGCCAGTATAAAATGATTTATAAAGTCTAAGAAATCAGAAATGATTACATCATTGTATGTGATATTCGACCCAAACAAGAGTATGGAACAATAAAATGGAAGTCTTATATAACAAAGCTAGCATGAGGAAATTGGAAAGAGTACATTGGAAATATACTAAGTGCATTCATGGATATAAAAGTCTGATTTTGTAAAAGATAAATATATCTGAAATTTGTGCAGTGTCTCACATATATTTAAGAGGAGACTTTATTAGAGGATATAAGTCATTTAGAGACCACCGTTTGTTTATTTATTTTTGTGTTGCCAGCAAAATCTGACTGCTTGAAAAGCTCCTTTTCAAAGCAGGCCCAGGGAGAAAAGCTCCTAATGACAGAGTTACAGACTTCAACTACCTCTGAGAATGCTTGGAGTTATCAAAGAGTAATAGGGAATCATCAGACAACCTGTGCAGTAGATTGTATAGGAATGAAAGATGTACTATTGGGGTTTCAGAGAGAGCAGCTGATGCATGAGAAATACTACCAAATTAAATTAAAGCAAACACTAGTTTAGATATATTTAAGAACAACTTGGACACTTACTATGTTTTGGTATACTGGCAGGTTAGAAGGGCATTATTGTCCTTTGTATGTATATGTATATATTTTAGCAGCTTATAGAAGAGGAAAGTAAATCCCATGATAGGGGAAGCATTGATTAATTGTCAAAAACTGCATGCTGCTTGCAGACTTTGAAAAGTAACACTATCATTGAAAAGTCTTTCTGATAACCAGGCATAACAGATAAGAGATAAAAATTATCACCAAATATGGTTACACTGGTATGTAGGTCAATAGTTTATAAAATGATTCCTTTCCTCAGGCAAATTAACTATGGTTTGCGGTGTGGAGAGCGTTTCTGGAAACACTACTGTTTTCACTGGTCTTCCTTCTAAGTCTCAAGTTTACCTTTTTTATGGCTTTATAGGCTTCCCAAATTATTCACTCATATTTTGGTTGCACTATGGGACATGTTCCAAGATTCTTTCTTGATTCAATTTCAGTATTTTTTATTTCGTTTCTTGTACTGTTTCAAGAATGGTACAAGACTGTGTTATACAGTAGGTTAGTTCTTTGTTCTGGTACAGTATTACCAAACAGTACTGCTTTAAAATTAGTTGGATTTATTATGTTTGATCTCAAGAAATCATGTCTTACAGGTTTATAGGGAAGTACTGTGCTAGTTGCCCTTCTAGGTTGCTTTTAGCCTAGCCAATTTTCCCTTTTGTGTTTAAATTAACCTATCTCATTTGGTTAGAAATTGACTTTACCCATCCATTGGTTGATAAGTACACATTACCCCTAATGAGAATAACGGGGATCATACCACAGATAATTTGAATGGACACATGCATGGGATAACGCATTTAGGAGTTGCTTCTATCCTTTAGTTGTACAGGGGGAAGTCCCAGGGTAATGTTTCTACTTCCCATTCATAGATTCAGGTTGTGTATGAATATGGATAGCAATGAGCTTGGGGATATGTGGATGGGGAATCTGTTCCATAACAGCAGTATCCTGTAAGATGTATACCTGTAACTCCAAAGCACTATGTTGATGTTGGAAGTAGGTTTAGATCCCTTGACTATTTCTGATGTCACCTGACTTGCTAATGTGCAGTGGGCCCATCAGTATTGGGTTGGAGGATACCTTCTATGCCAGCCACAGGTCACCTCTTCACAGTCTGTAGGATACTCAGTACAGTCTTACACATGTCAAAATCATACGGCAGAGTACTTCATAGTGTGTTTTGTGAAAGAGACTGGTATAGAAGTCTGGCATCATCTGCATTCTTTAAGGACTGAATGTCCTTTGTATCCTTTTTAAGTAAAGTGAGAAGAGTAGATGGCCTAATGTAGTTTTCTGACCAGTGCAGGTCTGACTGAGTCGATTACCAATATACTCGCTTAGCCCTATTACTTAGGTAGTTCACAGACCAGATAGTCGAGTTAGATTCAACACCTTCTTTTGCTGGTATAGAGAGGAGCAGTTGATTTTTTTAATACATCATTAAAATTGACCCTAATACATACCTTTGTCCACCTGGCTGAAAGGTGAATAAGCTGATCTTTGTCTCATGCCAATTGTTTGAGGAAGGCATATGTTGTTAGTGATACCTGAATGTGAATCATGTTTTTCAAAAATGTGGACTAGCAGAATCAGATGACAGGTTTATTGCATTTGATGTTTTCTCAAGTGCCTACTTTAAAGACTAGAAAGACAGTCATCAACTTCTGTAGACAAAACTCTCTGCCATCATTTGAGTTTTATTGAATAGGAGAGGAACAGATTTATATTATAGGGGACCATTAAGCAAATAAATTTGTGTGACTGACCACCAGTAAAAGGGAACCCCTGAAAAAACTTTATTTTTAACTATGTGAGAATATTTATTGAAAATGGAGACACTGCGAACAGCTAAGTAAAATGGTGAATAAGGAAGTGATTTTAGTGCTTGAATAGGCTCAGCCAGATGAAACCCATCATTTATTCTATTGACTTATCAAGTAAAGGTCTCAGAAGGCCTTCTAATGACTTGTCTGGTACTACACTTCTGAATGCACTGATTGTATTTCAGTTTCTTTAATTGAGTAAATATTTATATACCTTGAATCCCTAAAAAAATTTCCACCCATGATAATAGCGCATTGTTCAGGAAGATTCTACATTTGAGTAGATTGACTGCATCTCCACCTTGTTAATACTTCTCACGTGCATTGTCCAGACATCTCAACTTTTATGTTTGATGTTATCCATGGCACAGACTTTATATAATACAGCATTATTTTGCAATCATACCTGTAAATATGTTATTAAATAGGAGTGGCTTATTCCAAAACATAATTGCTTGAAATGGAGAAAATTGAGCAGTGGTTTAAAAATTGTGCTTTTGTCCCTGAATTCACAAAAAGGAGAAAGTCCTTCCCTAATGGAGACCTTCAACAAACCCCTCACTAATGCAGAAGTGTTAGGGTACTTGAAGGCAGTAAATATGGTAGGCTTATACAAAGGAAGTGCACTGAAAAAAATAGAACTATAGTCACTTTAGTTTAACCATCAAGGCAACAATAGTTATTGAGGGAATTGTGAAGAGAAGGCTGTTAGCAATTTTTAAGGACAACAGTCTTCATAACAACAGCTAACATCGACTTATGGCCGAGGGAACTGTCCGTTAAATCTGTTCCAGTTTTATTATCAGGTTTTGGATGAACTTGCTATGGGAGTATCAGCAGAGATAGATGAGTGGAACAATTACATTCCTAGATCTGGATGCTATATCTTTAGATATAAGCTGTGCCATGAAAAATCCCTGCCTTACAATTGTGGATATGTGGTGATTAATGGAGAGTTCATAGTTGGCACAGGTTCCAAATCTCTAAGTACAGGATCAGTTTGTAGGGGGGTGTTGTCAAATTCAAAGTTACAAGGGGGAGTCTTCCTTGCCAAAGGATACGATTATATATTTCTCAGCATTTAGTTTTATCCCATGGTTTTGATACCAACTATTTATTTGTGAGAGGCCCCATTGTCCACTGGGGAGGTTATGATGGCATCAAGTTTGCAGTCATCTGCAAAGCTGGTTAGCCACAAACCCTTATCATTAGTTAATGGCTATGTTATTTTCACTATGTGAGATCAATGCACAGTTCCATGAATGGTAGTTCTCTGACCACAGAAAACTGCAAATATGCCCTCCATAAAAATAACAACCAGAAACTAATCATGCTTCTGAATGGGGGAATTGTCCTTGAATTTCCAAGTCATTACTTAGATATATTGACTACATACTTGCATAACTATAGGTTAAGAAGAAACATGCTGTACAGCATTCAGGATAAATGTACTGACAACAATTATGTGCTATCAATAATGCTAATGCTTCAGTGTTTCAATAGGTTATCACTACAAGCCATAATCTGAGAAGAAAATGCTGAAAAATCTTTATCCCCACATCACTGGTTTAACTTCCTTTTAAAGATCTATAAATGTTCAGCCAGTTTCAACATATTTCTCTGGCTCTATAATGAAATAACTCTCCATCTAATTTAGATTTCACTTTTTCCAAGTTAACTAATGGATGCTTAGTCTTAGTAGGGGCCCTATGTATAAGGGTTGATATACCCACATCTGCTTCCAAATTAATTTTTCTTTAAACATTTAAATACCCATATCAAGCATCCTATTATAATTCTGTAGCAAATTAAGAATAGATTTGAAGACCTCATTCTAAATTCATATCACTTTTTTTTCATTCCATTAGTTTCCTGGAAAACTGATAATGAATTTTTTCCAACTTTTTGTTGTTAGTATGTTAATAAATGCAAAAGCCAACTCCATATCCCATAACTAATCTTATTCAAGACTTATAAAGTTGTATCAGCACACTAAATTTTCTCGACAAAATCATTCTTAAGATTGTCTTTGACAACAAATAAAATCTTTTGGCAGTGTTATTTGCATGTGTTTCAAAATGCATCCTGCTAATTGCCTTAATTCCAAAATCCTCAAATCCATCACATTCCCAAATGCAGTGATAACCTAAGCCTAATGATAAGTATGGTTTCCTTTCTAAAATGCAGTACTTTGCATTCATTATAATTAAACTCAATCCTATTAAGTTGTACATAGTCATATAATGTATCCAAATAATAATATAAGGTTTTTTGATTATTAACAGAAGCTGAAATCCTATGATTTTATCATCATCTAGAAATTTGCTTGTCAAACATTTACTAAACAAAGGGAACGTTGACATGAATACATAAAACAAGAATGGTTCCAGTTCTGAATGCTGAGGCACTACTCTGTTGATTCCATATTTCTTTGACTTAATTCTTTCTTCCACTCAGCCAGTTATTGATCCATCAAGAAGCATGTGGGTCAAAACCCAATCCATTTAATGATGTAATAACCAAACTATGTTATACAGAATCAAATTCTTTAGCTAGGCCTATATATACAATTTTTACATGAATCCTATTATCAAGCGTCTTTACTACATCAAAATAGAAATTAATACGATTACTTACTATAGATCTTCCTTCACAGAAACCACTTTGAAGTATATATGCATATCTGTTATCATCCTGAACTTCAATTATTTTATTAATGCTCTTTGAAAATATTGAATCAATCAGGAAGTCAAGCTAATAGGTTTGAAGTGCTTTGTCTCTGATGCCTCTCCTTTATGAATAGGAATAACCACAGCTTCCTTTCACGGAATTGGTACCATCCCAGATTCTAATGATTGTTGAAATAAATATGTACAACAAACTGTTGGATTCAGGAGTGTAGATCAGAATGCAACTGAAGTGTGCTATTTCTTTAAGAAGCATGCTAAGGCTGTACGTGCACGTATAAATTCCAGACACGTGCAACCCCTAGGGCCATTTTGTAAGGGCAGCCAGAGTGAGAGCATGCATGATCGCAGTTGTTAGTTTGTATATAAGTTACTTAAGTTAAAGTTAGAAAACCTCTATAGTGATGTGTTTGTATAAAATAAAGACGCTTGAACAGAACCCACAAAGACTCTTCTATTGTGTCTAAAGTAGGAGAGCAACATGATGTCAGAATTGGGTTGGAAGAGAATAAGGTCCAGAGCCATGAGGTACAGAGATGACAGTGAAGGTAAAACTAAGAGAAATGAGCACAAAAAGAGCCAGAAAAGAATCAAAGGTAACCAGAAGCAGCACAAACTGTTTAGTTGATAGAAGAGACAAAATGGGGCATTACAAGGGCACAAGCTGCATTACTGAGCAAACGGAAGGCATGAAAAGTTTGTTGGTTAAAAAGAAATGTTTAAAATAAAGGTATTTGATGAAATCATTAACAGTAAAACAAAATGAGCATGTTTAAAGCAAAACGTGTATGTTTAAAGATAAAACGAGCATATTTAAAGTAAACCGAGTGTGTTTAAAGCAAAATTGGGCATGTTTACAGTAAAACAAGTACATTGGGCATGAAAAGGGCTTAAACGAGCAAAACAAATATAATAAGGACAAAAAGGATACATTAAGCAAAAATAAAGCAAGGCAACTGCATGTATTTTGGCAAAGTGCTATGTTTTGACATAACTATGACTTCGTATTTTATCAAGGACATAACTAAAGTTATTCAAAGTATCTCAAAGTGTGTAAAAGTACTTACAGTATGTACTTATTACTGTGCATGTATTTTAAAGAGCTTATTGTGTGCAAAGTGTAACTATTTTGTGAAATACAAAGTATAGCCATTTCCAAAAGTTTCTTGTGCTGGGTGTGTCTTTTCGCAAAGTGCTGCCATCACAGAGTGTTTCTTGCACTGTAAAGAGTTGCCTGGCAAGGTACCACCATTTTGGAAACATTTCAGTGCGCTGTGGGAAGTTATTCACAAAGTGCAACTACTTTGAAATGTTATTGAGTTTTGGCCAAGAGAGGTCCAGCTTATTTGCACCATGCAGTTATTTTATATGTTGTTTGAGATGTTTCTTAAAATGATGATAAATGACTTTAGCATTGCAAAACAATATTACAAGAGTGTTAAAGAGCCTGAGAAGTTTATTTCACAAAGTCCAGTTATTCAAAGATACTATAAGTTTGTTCATTAGCATTATTTTGAAAAGCCCAAAAGTATAAATTCAGAAGCACAAAGGCAATGGATAAAGTTACAAATACTGGCATAAGTTTCTTACATATGTGCATGACTGTATGTTTGTGCTTATTTGCAAAACCTTTAACTGGTATGTATTACTATGGCAGACAGATTTTTCAAGCCCCTACCACTTGTATTTGATCTGAATATTGCAGAGAAGTGGAGAATATTTGAGCAACAGTATAATATTTTTATACAGGCAGCTTATAGAGATAGAGATGCATGCACCAGGGCATTCATTTTGCTAAACCTAGCTGAGTCAGAGGCCACAGAAAGAGAGTGTTCATTTGTGTATGCACCTGCAGTATATGAAGGAGAAGGTAAAAACTGTCCTATTGTTGTACAGGCTGAATCAAGAGAAGACCCAGAGTGTTTGAAGTGCAAGATCAGAGAAATGTGTAACAACCAGACAAATATTACATTACAGAGGAATTTGTTTTACATGAGAGATCAGAAACTAGGGGAAACACTTGCAGCTTATGTAAATGACCTGCGAAACAAAGCTAAAATGTGTCGGTTTGGTGACTTAAAAGATGAGCTGATAAAGGACAGACTTGTGAGTGATATTAGTGCTGCTGTGAGAAAGATTTGATGTCATGATAGTGATTTAAAATTGGAAAGCCATAGAGATTTGTCAAATCCATGAGGTGACAGGAAAACACACGAGTATGTTTGCGAGTGACAAGAGCATGGTTTCAGTTGCCTCCAGAGCAAATGTAAATAGTATGCAACTCATGGCAAACAAAAGGAGGTCCAAGCACATGACAGCTAAGAGTTTTCCAGTGAAGACACATAGCTTTCCAGTAAGTTCTAAGAAAGGAGCACGCTCCAGCTCAGTGCAGTACAAGCATGAATCAGTAAAATCCTAGTCCAGCCTTATTGTTAACTTTTGCAATTGTGGTGCAAATCATGAGCCTAAAAGAGAGAAGTGCTTAGGATTTAGTCAGCAATGCTACAAATGTTAAAAATTGTATAATTTCCAAAAGGTTTGCAAATCAAGTAAGCTTCACCCAGTTGTAAAGAAAGGTCACAAAAAAGCAAGGTGATCAAGTAGAGCCGAAGCAGACAGCTTTCTATGTAGATGGTATATCAGGGCTTGATGGAAGAGGTGATGCATTGAATTCATTAACAAGAAGTGAAGTGTTTTGTACTGTCCCCATTAATGGAAAATCCACAGAGCTTAAAGTAGACACTGGTTCAAAGTGTAATGTTATATCAGCAGACAAATCTGCTAAAGTGAGAATTAATGAACAACTCAATGTAGCCAGTAGTACGAAACTTGTTGCTTATGGAGGTTAAGAAATTCAAACCAAAGGCTCAGTGATGCTTTACTGTTATTTGGCCAAGAACTGTTACAACTTGTTATTCTATGTAGTCAGAAGACCAGTGCAATCTTTGTTAGGTCTCAAAGATAGTTTAAGAATGAATCTGCTTTCTTTTGCTAAAGAAGTCCATCGTTTAAGTGCATTTCCAAGTTCTAATTTTTCTGAAGCCATTTTCTCAGAGTATGCTGATGTTTTTAATGACAAGTTAGGAAAACTTCCAGTTGTGTATTACATGAAGTTAGACCCCGAGGTCACTCCTGTAATCAGACCAACAAGAAGAGTTCCAATAGCTATGCAGGATAAAGTTAAGACTCAGGTGGATAAACTGATGCAGCAAGGTGTGATTTGTCCAGTCACAGAACCAACTGAATGGGTGTCATACATGGTAGCAGCTCACAAAAAAGGGTCAGATGAAATCAGAATATGTATTCACCTAAGAGATCTGAACAAAGCATTAAAGAGACACAGTCAAAGAGGTTGCAGCCTTAATGCTGAATGCCACTGGTTTCTTTGTCTTGGATGCAAAGAGTTCATTTTGGCAAGTGATGCTTTATCACAAATCTTCATTTCTAACTACTTTTGGTATTCCATTTGACAGATACAGATTTCTAAGGATGCCATTTGGAATAAATTCTGCAAGTGACGTCTTTCAGTGTGCAATGGAGCAAAGTTTTTTGGGCTATCCTTTTACCATAATTGTAGATGATTTATTGGTTGGTGGCAATGGTGAAGCAGAGCATGACAGAAACCTCAAGAAAGTTCTAGACAGAGCACATGAAGTCAACTTGAAGTTCAATCCTCAGAAGTGCAAATTCAGACTTCCAGAAGTTACATACATAGGCCATTTGTTCATGAGTACAGGCTTGAGACCAGACACGACCGAGCAAGCAGCTATTCTTGAGATGTCAGTACCAGATAATGCACAAGCTCTACAATGTTTTCTAGGCATATTCAACTATTTAGGCAAGTTTATACCAGACTTCAGTGAGTTGACAGCACCTTTAAGAGAGCTAATGCACAAAAATGTTGCATAGTCATGGGTGGCACAGCACCAGAAGGCATTTGAAGACCTTAAGCCGAAAACTGCCACCACACCTACCTTAAGATACTATGATGTGACCAAACCAGTTACTCTTTCCTGTGATGCTTTAAAATTTGGTCTTGGTTTAGTGATACTTCAAGAGGGCAGACCAGTAGCCTATGCATCTAGAACACTAACCCAAACTGAGATGCAATATGCTCAGATTGAAAAGGAACTTTTGGCAATAGTATTTGCATGCTGTAAGTTTCATGATTATATTCATGGTCGAGCTATCCAGATTGAAACTGACCATCAACCTCTAGTTACTATTCTAAAGAAGTCTATGCATTCTGCTCTAGTGAAATTACAAAGAATGATGCTCAAGTTGCAAAAGTACAATTTCAAAATGGTCTACACAAAAGGCAAATTGCTCTATCTGGCTGATACCTTATCCAGATAATCCAGAAATATAACAGAACAGCTTGATGCAGAGAATTTTGACTTTGATATGATGTCAATGCATAGTTTTTCTACCACTAGACTTGAGTTGAGAGATCACACTCAGACTGATCCAATTTTGCAGAAGCTGAATCAATACATTACTGTTGGATGGCCATCAAAACAATCTAGTGTACCACCTGAAGTGCAAACCTATTTCCTTACGAAGATGAATTGTTGATGGAAGATGGCATTATTTTCAAAGGTCTTAAAATTGTTGTTCCTGCTTCCTTACAACAAGAATATATCCAGATTTTGCATTGTGGTCACCCAGGATCTGCATCCACTAAGAGAAGAGTAAGAGAATTAGTATTTTGGCCTTCATTAACAAAATATATTGATAAAGCACTTTGGTTTTAGTAAACTTCAATTCAAACTGGTTTGAGATTGAACTACTACTCAACCTAACATCCGCTGCTGTTATTACTAAGTTGAAACATCATCTCTCAGTTCATGGTAGACCACACAAATTTTTTCTGACAATGGTACTCAATTTACTAGCAAGTTATATAGGTTCATAGGCGTGTAGTAGGCTGATGACCCTGTGGGCCTTTACAAGCCTAGCCATAGGATTACCCTTGCATTGTGCCACCCAACCTTAGTTCCCAGTGCCTCTATCGAGTAGAGCCACTGGAGTTATCCCCAGGGTGAATTTTCTATTTCCCATCCACTCATCAAGATTTCTCTGGAAGAGGGTCAGTGAGGTGCTCTGCTTGACATGTATGGGAAGTCTATACCATAGGGTCTATATCATAACATCGAAGTTTTAAAACTTCGAATGTTCTAATATTGACTCGTTTTAATTGAACGCAAAAAATAGCGAAGCTGCAGAACACCAAATTCTTTCCCAGGGAAACAATTCAGTTGGCCTGTTCTATAGCTTCACTATTTTCAGCACTGTGGTGGAGATTTACGGGTCGGGTTCAGGTAAGTGTGTGATTGTGTGGTTGTTAGGATTAGGGCACGGTTAGGTGAGTTAGGGTTAGGGCACAGGTTAGGTGAGTTAGGGTTAGGGCACGGGTTAGGTGAATTAGGTTTAGGGGTGGGTTAAGTGAGTTAGGGTTAGGGTGTGGCTTAGGTGAGTGTGCGATAGTGACAGACCTTAGAGTTAGGGTTTGGGTTAAGGTAAGTAGATAGATAGTAGTGAATGTATAGTTTAGTGTAGGGTTAGTTGTAGGATTATAAGTGTATGTGTGTGTATTGATGTTTTTTAGGTGTGCTTGTGTTGTGTGTATGTGTTTTGGAATAGCAAATTTTTTCCCAAGGAAAAAATTCACTGTTCTGAATGTTCGATATTATGTGGTTTAGATATTTTAGGTTCAATGAAATAGCATTCGCTATTTTCATCTTTTGATAACGTGATATAAACGCATTCCATAGCATGGGCAGTCTCTGGGTTATGAACCTGTCCCTCCAGTACCTTCTGTTGATTGTGGTAATGAGGTTGAGATCTCTGGAGCGTGTGGTGTGGAGGGATTGGGATTTCTTTAGATGTAGCATTTCTAACAGAGCTGGGTCAGACGTGGCTTTGTAAGTCAAGCAGAGATCGCCTCTAAGTAGGCGATATGAGACAGAGAATAGTTGGAGTTTTTTGAGTCTGTCCATATAGGACAAGTGTTTAAGGCCTAGGATCCTCTTTGTGAGGTACTTTTGTGGCCTCTCCAGATGTTGCAGGTGTCTAGTGAGGTACATGCCAAATGGGGCATTGTAGTCGATGATTGGCCTAATGAGGGAAGAGTAGAGGGAGACAATGACCTCTTTCTTCCTGGATGCAAAACCCTTAGTAATGAGATGTGTCACATAGAAGGACTTTCTGACCACAGTGGCAATGTGGTGATCAAAAGAGAGGTTGCTGTCAACCTGTGTTCCCAGATTTCTTATAATGCCTTCTGTGTTCAGTGGACTACCATCAATGTGGTAATTCATGGGAACTGGGTTTTTTTCCAAAGGGGATAACAACACATTTTTTGGCATTAAGCATAATGCCATGGTTCTGACACCAGTCATTGGTCTCAGTGAGGCCATTCTGTAGGATGTCAACATCACTTGGGGAGTTAATAATAGCTCCCATCTTGCAATTGTCTGTGAATTTTGTCAGCCAGAGTCCCTTCTTGTTGGCCTGAACTTCAGAGAAGTAGATACCAAACAGGAGAGGACCCAGGACCGAACCCTATGGGACTCCACTTGTGACTAGTCAGCAGTCTGACTTGGAGTCAGCTACTTTCACACTGTGGGTTCTATCTATGAGCCAGTTTGCAACCCACCTAGTGATATAGGGGTTGATGCCTAGCTTAGTGAGTTTTTCTATGATTCCTGAGTGTGGAATGGTAACAAAGATCTTGGCCAGATCAAGGTAGGGTGTATGAGCCACCTTGCCTTCATCCACAGCTCTGGTGACTGACTCACAGAAGTCAACCAAGTTGAGCAGGCATGCTCTACCCTTCACAAACCCAAACTGTGTGGTATCCAGAGTTTGGAGATTCCCTATATCCTTGTTTATTGGGTCCATGATGATGCGATATCAGACTCCTTTGTGGAGAGGGATGACTGTAGAAGTGCACCGTTTGGTAGGGACAAAGCCTGAGGTGAGGCTGTGATTGAACAGGGCACACAGGTGAGGTGCCAGTTCACTCTATAGTTCATGTAGAACACAGCCAGGGATATTGTTAGGTCTCATAGAAGCTGTATTCTTGGCCTTGGACAGTGCTGTTTTAACCTGTGCAGCTGTAATACTCGGTGCCTGGCAATCTGTTGGTATTGTGATTGGTCCTTTGGTGGGGGAGAGAATGGTAAAGATGGCACTGAATCTGTCTGCCAGTATATTGACAATATCTGTTGGGCCAGTATAGGAGGTACCATTGTGCAGTACCTCAGAGCAAATCTGGGTATAGGCATGGAGATTCTTTACATAACTATAGAAGGCCTTGTGGTTGTCTTTACTACCTGCTGCAATGCTGTTTTCATAGCTTGCTTTAGAGGATTTGATGAGGGATCTCAACCTTTTGTTGAGGCTGATAAGGGAGATTTTCCAGTCTTGGGGCTTCACTTTATTCCGATCAGTTTCCTCTTTCTGTTATAGAGTTTGTTTATGGCACGATGTGAAGATTGGAGGAAGATGGGCGAAGGCTGCCAGCCTAGTCAAATAGAATTTAATACATAATTCTATCATTTGTATAAATAAATGTAAAATACAGGCTTGTGTTTTTAAATGAAAGAAAACACTGTAAAATGTGAAGTTCAAGATTGTTGCAACATTGCCATCTGCTGTAGGGAAATCCAAGCCAAACATTTCAAATGTGTCTTTTGAAGTTGGAAAGATATTATGAATCTCTTTGATGTTTTACAAGTTGGCTCCAGTGGGTCTGGATGAAGGTTTCATGCCCATTGTTTTAAGGTTAAAGTTAAGGGCCAGAATTTACATGTGGAAAGTGCTTTACTGCTCTGGTTTCTGCTAGAGTGTATATGTGAAATGCCTTGCATTGTTGTAGTTTCCTAAGCACGTGTTAGCTTGCTAAATAATGCAGTTTGTGGCCTGAGAAAACCTAAGTGTCAAAATGATGTAATTTTGGAGGGCCTCAGCAGAGCTTTTGGTTAGTGTTTAAAAACTATTGTTCAGTGAGAGACTGTAAGCATTTTGATCTTGGACATCTAACCCAGCACTGCTTGCTCTTTATGTATTTAAGTAGGATTATAGCACTGTGATTTCTCTTAGGAATAGTTAAACTTAGAAGAAAGTTAGAGTAAATATTTTTCTTTGAAATCAGATCTTTCCTACAATATTGTTTTATGTTTCTGTGTGATCTCTGAACTTGAGTAGCATAATACTATAGTAGTTTTGTCTTGTGTTTTAATTATTATTAAATATTTTAAAACCTTTACCTGTGGCTGGTTTATGTAGAGATAATTTAACCTCTAAAGTACATTACATATTTACAGATTTTACTGTCTAAGTCACTCCAAATTATGTCTAGACTGAATAGTCACATTACCAAATGGATAATAATATTGCACAGTAATAATTGGACACCCTTTTATGGGCCTTTTAGTAGCTGATAATATTAGCTGGTGGTGGCAGAAATTACTACCGTATAGTCTGGGTAAAGGGGCACAGCTGGAGAATCTGTGTCATCCTTTCCCAGGAGTGTCTGTGAAGTTGTATAAATACTTATCTCAAAGTGTGGGTGTGTGTCAGCTACCTGGGCAGGGACACGAAGCACTGGTTGGACAGAGAGGGTACTGGAGGTTAGCTTGCCAGCTACGCTGTGATCTGGACCCTATAGCTGTGCCAGTGGGGAGTCTTATTGGGGACCTGGTGAACAAGGGAGCAACCAGCCCCAGACTGACTGTGATCTCTGTGTGCACTTAAGGGAAATTGTACTTTACTGTGTGTATTAGTAATCCTTTCCTCTTCTAGGAGTCACCCTCTCTGGTGTCAGTGGTGAGGATTGAGGCTCCTTGATTGCTGGGCCAGGGCACGGGCATCACACAGGGGGACCACCAGATTGGCTTCCTTTTTTTGGAGGAGAGTGTCTTGGTTCTATTGGATATGGTGAGATCCATGCATTTGTGTATGTGTTCATACAGTGCATTGGTGTATGATTCGATGGTCATGCAACTATTCTCCATTTGCATGGGTGCCCTAAAGTTCGCCACCTCTATTTTTAGGATTCCAAAGTTAGCTTTGGAGAAGTTGTTCATGGTGGTTACCTTTGCGGGGGGGGGGATGTGGATTTCCATGGTGATTAGTTTATGGTTGGATCTAACCAGGGAGGAGCTGACTACTGGTGTAGAGCAACAGTCATCCATGTTAGTAATGATCAGGTCAAGGATGTTTCTACCTCTAGTGGGGGTAAGAACAAGCTGGTCCAGGGCATTGGAATTAATGAACTCCAGGAAACGTTGGGCAAGTGTATTGGTACATGAGTAGTATTCCCAGTTAATGGAGAGGTAGTCGAGGTGGCCTAGTATGATAGTGTTAGGTTGGACCCTAATATTCTCCAGGGTGCTTAGGAATGTGGACTGTGAGTCTTGGGACATGGTTGGGGACCTCTAGCAGGCTATAACCTGAATCCGCTGTCTTACCCAATGTTAGCTGCACCTGAAGTATCTCTGATGTGTTTTGTTGGACTACCAGTCTGAAGGTGTGCACATGCTTTATGAATATGGAAACACCACCACCTTTAGAGCTTTGGTCCAAGTTCTGGGGCCTAAAGGTGTGCAAAGTGTTATAGCTTGGTAGTGTATGAGTGCTTTCTGCTGCCTTGAACCAGGTCTCTGTTACAGCACAGATGTCGATGTTCTCCATTTTAAGGAGTCCTTTGAGCGAGTGCATTTTGAGATTTAGACTTCTAGCATTGAGCAGCATCACCCTCAGATTGCATTTGTTTGTAGCTGTTATGGTGGTAATTTTGTCTTTGGAACACTGCCTAAAAAAGGCACTAAAGGGGTGGCAAGAGCCTTAGCCAGTATCTGGAAGCCCAGGGGTGACATAGATGCAGGCCATCTCTGGCAAAGTATCGAGGTCTGTCAATCATGTTATCCCAGGCAGATACTGGATCCCCTTAGAATTATACCAGCAGCTTAGCCAATTGTTGAAATCAATCATTTTCTGCTTGTACTGTGGTATCATTCTGGGTGATAGTAGGATGCTGCTTAGGGCTAGGGTCATACCCGCCTGAGCTACATAATCCGAGAGGTCCTCCATGTCTCTTTTCATGTAGTCCAGGGAGGTACGTCTCAGGTCATTCACACCCACATGTGCAATGACTGAGTCATATTTATACCCGTTGTTGAGGGACCTGGGTGTATGCGTTATGTGGCAGGTCCTGGCACCTGACAGGCAGCTGACTGTTACTTTCTCCTTATTCAACTTAGTGAGTGGGATATCAGTGTGCCTTACTATTGATTCACTTATGGACAGTGTGTTCATACGTTCATAGGTAGGTACTAGGCTATTGGCCCAAGGGCCGAAGTAAGCCTAGCCAACAAGGTTCCCTGGCTTACGCCACCCAAGAAAGTTAATTCCCTGTGCCCCTGTTGAGCAGAGACACAGAAGTGATCCCCGGGGTGTATTTCCTATCTTCCATCCACTCATCAAGATTTTTCTTGAAGAGTGCTAATGAGGAACTTTGCTTGACATAGATGGTAGCTTGTTCAAGAGTATAGGAAGTCTCTGGGAAAGGACTCTATCCCTCCAGCATGTCCTGTTTATTGTGGTGACAAGGTTTAGGTCCCTAGAGCATATAGCTTGGAGGGATTGGGATTTCTTTAGGTGTAGCATGTCCAACAGCTCTGGGTTTAACATAGCTTTATATGTTAGGCAGAGATCTCTTCAGAGTAGGTGATATGCTACAGAGTAAAGCTGGAGTTTTTTGAGATGGTCAGTGTAGGGCATCTGTTTGAGGCCAGTAATCCTCTTTGTGAGGTACTTCTGTGGCCTTTCCAGCTGCTGCAGATGTCTTGTGAGGTACATTCCAAAAGAGGCATTGTACTCTATAATGGGTCTAATGAGTGCCGAGTAGAGGGGAACAATGATCTCTTTTTTCCTGGATGAGAACCCTTTTGTGATGAGGTGTGCCGCATAGAAGGATTTCCTCACTACTGTGGCGATGTGATTATCAAAGGAGAGACTACTGTCCACCTGCGTCCCAAGGTCTCTAATCATACATTCGGCATTAAGTAGACTGCCATTTATGTGGTAGTTCATGGGTACAGAGTTTTTACCAAAGGGGATGAAAATTCCCATTTTTGGCATTGAGCTTGAGGCTATGCCTCTGACACCAGACATCTGTCTCAGTGAGACCCTTCTGTAGGATGTCCACATCATTTGGGGACTCGACTATGGCTCTTAGTTTGCAGTCATCTATGAACTACATTAGCCAGAGGCCTTTTATGTTAGCCTGTACTTCAGAGAAGTAGATACCAAACAGGAGAGGTCCCAGGACTGAACCCTGTGGTACTCCACTTGTCACTGGTTTGAAGTCAGATTTGGAGTCTGCAACTTTTACAGTGTGGGTTCTGTCAGTGAGCCAGTTGGCAACCCATCTTGTGATGTAGGAATTTATACATAGTTTAGTGAGTTTAGCTGTAATTCCAGAATGGGGGATGGTGTCGAAAGCCTTGTCGAGGTCAAGATAGGCTGTGTGAAACACCTTACCCTTGTCTACGCCTTTGGTGACTGCCTCAAAGAAGTCGATCAGGTTCAGAAGGCATGATCTGCCTTTCACAAACCCGAACTGGGTGGGGTTCAGAGTTTGGAGGCTACCAATGTTTTCGTTTATGATTGGGTTTTCTTTAGATGTAGCATGTCCAACAGCTCTGTATTTAAGATTCTAAGAGCAGGATAAGTTATTTATTTCACTTATTTCATTGAATTGCACTTCTGCAATGCTTATAATTGTGCTATACAGTTAATTTACAACATCTTGCACTGTTATAAAGCTTTTTTACTGTTTCACTGCATTTATGTACTGTTTTATACTCTTTTAATTGTATTTTTCATTGCTAGATACTGTTTCATTACTCTAATTACATGTTTACTGAATTGCTTAACTGTAAACTGCTATTTCATACTGATAATTGTATTTTCTGTTTGTGAGTGCTTTATCCGTGCTTTTCTGTGCATTTTTGATTTTTTGAGGTTTCTGTGTTCTAGTCTAGTCTGTTTCCAGTTAAAAGCATTCTCTAGAGTCTGCTTGCTCCTTGATCTGTTTAAAACTTTCATTTAGTGGCTACAGTTAGTAACTGTAATAGTTTTAGTTTTCCATCCCCCCTCCCTATTGTTGTGGTGTTCTTATACTTGGTGGCTTTGCAGTTGCCCGCCCATACTGTATATTTGATCTGGGACACTCCTCCCAGTCTAGTGTCATTAGTTCATTCAATCTAATAGAGAGAGAACATTTGTGAAGACAAACCCACTCAGATTCTTAACCTTGAATTAACTTCTGTTCCAGCTTTCTCCATTTCCACTTTACTGAAAAAAAAATTCTAAGCTTGTTTCCCCCCTTTCCTGTGACAAGTCTAGTCCAGATACAGATTTGCTGTATCCAGGACTGTTTGTAAGCTCCTGAGCCCCCCTCCCCCGCTTAACTAGGTTTAAACTATTCCTGACACCATAAAGTCTGATCTTCAAATTTTCCCTTACAACTAGCCAGCTTTTTAGTTTTAGCACTCAAATCTGTTTCTTTGAGCTCAGCACTTGTTTAGAACTCGTTGTAAGCATCAAATAAGCTACAAATTACTACAGTACTCAACTTTCCTCACTTGTCTAGAGGAAAACAGGTTTTTAGTACTTAATAAATAAGCACCTATCCAGGCATGTCTAAAGGTCAGCTCCCGGTGTTTTCTCCTGTCTACCTGATGAATTTGGGCATCTTGGGGCAATGCAGCAATTGCCTCATGTACACAGACAACCCTCTCCTCCTACCACCCAACACTACAACCTGTGAGAGATGCACTTATATAGCCAAAATGGAAGCAAAGCTCTCTTCACCAAAGACTGGACTAGACAGTCAAGAGGAGAAGGTAAAAACACTTGCACCACACCACACTCATCACATAGTCCCTCAAAACCTACACCACCAAAACACACACATAGAAGCACAAAACACATAACTACATTTGTGGAGGCACTCAATAAAAATCTGCCCAAACAACCAAGACCTCCAAAGCAGAAATGCAAGCAACCTCCACCCCCAAACACAACCCAAATGACACATAGCCCACAAACTCAGTGTGCCACTCAGCTACAGCCCATAAGGCATAACGTACCCGACACTCTATAGTCAGGCACACTGATGTTCCACTCACCAGGTTAAACAAGGAGAAAGTTACTGTCAGCTGCCTGTCAGGTGTCAGGATATGCCACATAATGAATGTAGTCAGGTCACTCCACAGCAAGTACAAATATTACTCTGTCATTGTCCATGTTGGGGTGAATGACCTGAGATGTACCTCCCTGGACTACATAAAAAGAGATATGGAGGAGCTCTCTGATCTTGTAGCCCAGGTAGGTATGACCCTAGCCCTGAGTAGCATCCTACCATCAACCAGAATGATTCCACAGTACAAGGACAAAATGATTGACTTCAACAATTGGCTCAGCTTCTGGTGTCATTTTAAGGGAATCCAGTACCTGTCTGCCTGGGATGAGATGATCAACAGACCACAATGCTTTGCCAGAGATGACCTGCACCTGTTGCTCTTGGGATTCCTGGATACTAGCAAAGGCTCTTGCCACCCCTATAGTGCCTTTTTTAGGCAAGGTTTAAATGATATATTCCCCACCGTAACACGTACAAGCAAGCAAAATCTGACGGTAATGCTACTCAATGCTAGATGTTTAAACCTCAAAATGCATTCACTCGAGGCACTCCTTAAAATGGAGAACATAGACATCTGTGCAGTGACAGAGACCTGGTTCAAAGCTCCAGCGAGCACCCCTGCATTACCAGGCTATAATTCATACCACACCTTTCAGCTATGTAACCCAGACCAAAACACTAAAGGTGGAGGCATGTCCATATTCATTAAAGATGTCCACACCTCCAAGCTAGTTGCTCAGCATAATGCATATGAGATTATCCAAGTGCAACTAACTCTGGGCAAGACCGCAGTCCAAATTGTATCTTGCTATAAACGCCCCACCATGCCCCAGGATTCCCACTCCTCTTTTCTTGATACACTGGAAAATATTAGGGTACAACCCAACACCCTAATAATGGGTGATTTCAACTACCCCACCATTAACTGGGAAAACTACTCATGTCCTAACTCTTTTGCTCAATGTTTTAAGGAATTCATAAATTCAAATGCCTTGGATCAACTTATCCACATCCCCACCAGGGGCAGCAATATCCTAGACCTGGTCATTACCAACATGAGCGACCGGTGTTCCATACCGGAGGTCAATTCATCGTTGGTCAGATCTGACCATAAGCTAATCACCCTAGACATCCACATCCCGCCCCCACCCCCATTAGGGAAACAACCATAAAAAATACTCTCCAAAGCCAACTTCACACTTCTTAAGACAGAAGTGGCAAACTTCACAACATCCATGCAGATGGACAATAGAGGTACTACTGCTGAATCCTATAAAAATGCAATTTATAAGCACTTACACGAGTGCATTGATCACGGTATCCCTAGCAGAACCAAGATGCTATCCTCCAAAAAAAGGAAACCAATCTGGTGGTCTTCTGCCATAAACAAACTCTACAATAGAAGAAAGAAACTGTTGCAAAAAAAGAGTAAAATCCCATGATTGGAGGAACTCCCTGGCCAGCCTCAGTAAGAAGCTGAGATCCCTCATAAAATCCTCCAAAGCTAGTTATGAAAACAAAATCACCACTGATTCTAAAGACAACCACAAAGCATTCTATAGCTATGTCAAGAATCTCAATGGCAACACTCAGATCTGCTCTGAGTTACAGCACAATGGCACTAAATATTCAGAACCAACTGATATTGCCAACATCCTGGCACATAGGTTCAGTGCTAACTTTACCCCACTCTCACCCCCTAAAGGGCCCATCTCTATATCAGAAGAATGCAAAGTTCCTGTAATCATGGCTGTACAGGTAAAAACCTCACTCTACAAAGCCAAGAACACAGCATCCACGGGACATGACAACATCCCAGGCTGCATTCTACACAAATTGCAGAATAAAATGGCAACCCACCTAAGTACCATGTTCAATCATAGCCTCACCTCAGGCTTTGTGCCCATTGAGTGGTGCACTGCGAGGGTTACCCACTCCACAAAGGGGGAGCCACAACAGACCCCAGGAACTACTGCCTCATTAACCTGACAAGCCTGGTCTGCAAGGCCATGGAACGTATCCTCATGGAACTCATAAACAAAGACATTGGTAATCTCCAAACTCTGGACCCCACATAGTTCGGGTTTGTAAAAGGCAGATCATGTCTCCTAAACCATATAGACTTCTTTGAAGCAGTCGCCAAAGCCATAGATGAGGGTAAGGCTGTTCACACAGCCTATCTAGATCTTGCCAAGGCTTTCAACACCATCCCCTATTCTGGAATCATAGATAAACTCACTAAGCTAGATATAGATCCCTATGTCACAAGATGGGTTGCCAACTGGCTTACTGACAGAACCAACACTGTGAAGGTAGCAGACTCCAAATCTGACTTCAGACCAGTGACAAATGGAGTACCACAGGGTTCAGTCCTGGGTCCTCTCCTGTTTGGTATCTACTTCTCTGAAGTACAGACTAACACAGAAGATCTTTGCCTAACTAAGTTCACAAATGACTACAAACTAGGAGCCATAATTGAAACTCCTAACGATGTGGACATCCTACAAAAGGGCCTCACTGAGGCAGATGCCTGGTGTCAAAGCCATGGCCTCAAGCTCAATACCAAAAAGTGCATTGTCACCCCCTTTGGTAAAAACTCTGTAGCTATGAACTACCACATAAGCAGTAGTCTACTTAACACTGAAAGTGTGATAAGAGACCGTGGGGCACGGGTGGACAGTAGTCTCTCCTTTGATAATCACATCACCACAGTGGTCAGGAAATCCTTCTACATGGCACACCTCATCACAAAAGGTTTCTCATCCAGAAAAAAATAGGTCATTGTTCCGCTATACTCATCACTCATTAGACCCATTATAGAGTACAATGCCCCTTTTGGTATGTACCTCACAAGACATCTACAACAACTGGGAAGGCCACAGAAATACCTCACAAAGAGGATTACTGGTCTCAAACAGATGTCCTACGCAGACCGCCTCAAAAAAACTACAGCTTTAGTCCATCGCATATTGCCTGCTCAGAGGCGATCTCTGCATAACATACAAAGCTATGTCAAACCCAGAGCTGTTGGACATGCTCCACTTAAACAATCCCAGTCCCTCTGAGCTACATGCACTAGGGACCTAAACCTTGTCACCACAATAAACAGAACATGCTGGAGGGATAGATCCCTGCCCCAGAGACTTCCCATACTCTGGAACAGGCTACTTATCTATGTCAAACAGAGCTCTTCATTAGCACTCTTCAAGTAAAATCTTGATGACTGGATGGGAAATAGGAAATTCACCCCAAGGACCACTTCTGTGGCTCTGCTTGTCAGAGGCACAGGAAAATAATTTTCTTGGGTGGCAAAAGCCAGGGTACCTTTTTGGCTAGGCTTATATAGGCCCTTGGGCCAATAGCCTAGTATCTATCTATGAACCTATGAACCTATGATGATATGTTCCATGGCCTTGCAGATCACGCTCATCAGGCTAATAGGGCAATAGTTCCCAGGATCAGTGATGGCTCCCTCTTTGTGGAGTGGGATAACTCTTGCTGTGTGCCATTCAGTGGGAACAAAGCCTGATGTGAGACTATGATTGAACATGGTGCTTAGGTGGGGAGCCAGTTTGTTCTGAAGTTCATGTAAAACACAGCCTGGGATGTTGTCCAGTCCTATAGATGCTGTGTTTTTGGTTTTAGAGAGTGCAGCTTTTAACTGTATAGATGTGATTACAGGGACTCTGCATTCTTCTTGTATAGAGATGGGCCCTTTAGAGGGTGAGAGGGGGGGGTAAAGTTAGCACTGAACCTATCTGCAAGGATGTTGGCAATATCAGTTGTTTCTGTAATTTATGTGCCATTGTGCTGTAACTCAGAGCAGATCAGGGTGTTCATAGGTTCATAGGTGTGTACTAGGCTAATGGCTCTGGAGCCTTTACAAGCCTAGCCCATAGGATTACCATGGCATCGTGCCACCCAACCTTAGTTCCCAGTACCTCTGTCAAGTAGAGCCACTGGAGTGATCCCCGGGGTGAATTTTCTATTTCCCATCCACTCACCAAGATTTCTCTTGAAGAGAGCCAGTGAGGTGCTCTGTTTGACATGTATGGAAGTCTGTTCCATAGCATGGGCAGTTTCTGGGTTATGACCTATCCCTCTAGCATGTTCTGTTGATTGTGGTAATGAGGTTGAGGTCTCTGGAGCATGTGGTGCGGAGGGATTTCTTTAAGTGTAGCATTTTTAACAGGGCTGGGTCAGACATGGCTTTGTAAGTCAAGCAGAGATTGCCTCTAACTAGGCGATATGAGACAGAGAATAGTTCAAGTTTTTTGAGTCTGTCCATATAGAACAAGTGTTTTAGGCCTAGGATCCTCTTTGTGAGGTACTTTTGCATCCTTTCCAGTTGTTGCAGGTGTCTAGTGAGGTATATGCCAAATGGGGCATTGTACTCGATGACTGGCCTAATGAGGGAAGTGCAGAGGGAGACAGTGACCTCTTTCTTCCTGGATGCAAAACCTTTAGTAATGAGATGTACCACATAGAAAGACTTTCTTACCACAGTGGCAATGTGGTGGTCAAAAGAGAGGTTGCTGTCAACCTGTGTTCCCAGATCTCTTATAATGCCTTATGTGTTCAGTGGACTACCATCGATGTGGTTATTCATGGGAACTGGGTTTTTCCCAAAGGGGATGACAACACATTTTTTGACATTGAGCTTAAGGACATGGTTCTGAAACCAGTCATTGATCTCAGTGAGGCCTTTCTGTAAGATGTCAACATCACTTGGGGAGGTGTTAATAGCTCCCAACTTGCAATTGTCTGTGAAATTTGTCACCCAGAGCTTCTTTATGTTGGTCTGGACTTCAGAGAAGTAGATACCAAACAGGAGAGGACTCAGGACCGAACCCTGTGGGATTCCACTCATGACTGGTCAGCAGTCTGACTTGGAGTCAGCTACTTTCACACTGTGGGTTCTGTCTATGAGTCACTTTGTAACCCACCTAGTGATATAGGGATTGATGCCTAGCTTACTGAGTTTTTCTAAGATTCCTGAGTGGGGAATGGTATCAAAGACCTTGGTCAGATCAAGGTAGGCTGTATGAACCACCTTGCCTTCATCCACAGCTCTCGTGACTAACTCAAAGAAGTCTACCAAGTTGAGAAGGCATGATGTACCCTTCACAAAACAAACTGTATGGGATCCAGAGTTTAGAGATTCCCTATATCCTTGTTTATTAGGTCCATGATGAAGCATTCCATAGCTTTGCATATCAGACTTGTCAGGCTAATGAGGCGATAGTTCCCAGGGTCTGTAGTCACTCCTCCTTTGTGGAGAGGGATGACTGTAGCAGTGCACCATTTCATAGGGACAAAGCCTGAGGTGAGGCTGTGATTGAACAGGGCATATAGGAGAGGTGCCAGTTCACTCTGTAGTTCATGTAGAACACAGCCAGGGATATTGTCAGGTCCCACAGAAAGTGCATTCTTGGCTTTGGACAGTGCTGTTTTAACCTGTCCAGGTACTTTGGGGGGGAGAAGGGTAAAGTTGGCACTGAATCTGTCGGCCAGTATATTGGTAATATCTGTTGGCTTGGTATAAGAGGTACCATTGTGCAGTAGCTCAGAGCAAATCTGGGTATTGCCATGGAAATTCTTTACATAACTGTAGAAGGCCTTGTAGTTGTCTTTACTATCTGCTGCAGTTCTGTTTTCATAGCTAGCTTTAGAGGATTTGATGAGGGATCGCAGCTTTTTGTTGAGGCTGATAAGGGCATTTTTCCAGTCTTGGGACTTCACCTTATTCCACATCAGTTTCCACCTTCTGTTGTAGAGTTTGTTTATGGGAGGGGACCACCAGATTGGCATCCTTTTTTGGAGGAGAGCGTCTTGGTTCTATTGGGTATGGCAAGATCCATGCATTTGTGTACGTGTTCGTACAGTGCATTGGTGTATGATTCAGTGGTCATGCAACTATTCTCCATTTGCATGGGTGCAGTAAAGTTAGCCACCTCTGTTTTTAAGAGCCCAAAGTTAGCTTTGGAGAAGTTTTTCATGGCTGTTATCTTTGTGAGGGGGGGGGTGGATTTCCAAGGTGATTCGTTTATGGTTGGATCTAACCAGGGAGGAGTTAACTACTGGTGTAGAGCAGCAGTCGCTTATGTTAGTAATGACCAGGTCAAGGATGTTGCTACCTCTAGTGGGGGTAAGAACGAGCTTGTCCAGGGCACTGGAATTAATGAATTCCAGGAAACGTTGGGCAAGTGTATTGGTACATGAGTACTTTTCCCAAGTTAATGGAGGGATAGTTGAAGTCACCCAGTATGAGAGTGTTATGTTGGACCCTAATATTCTCTAGGGTGCTTAGAAATGTGGAGTGTGAGTCTTGGGACATGTTTGGGGACCTGTAGCAGGCTACGACCTGAATCACTGTTTTACCCAATGTTAGCTGCACCTGAAGTATCTCTGATGCGCTGTGTTGGGCTATCAGTCTGGAGGTGTGTGCATCCTTTATGAATATGGAAATACCACCACCTTTGGAGCTTCGGTCCACGTTTTGGGGCCAAAAGGTGTGGAATGAGTTATAGCCTGGTAGTGCAGGGGTGCTTTCGGCTGCCTTGAACCTGGTCTCTCTTACAACACAAATGTCAATATTCTTCATTTTAAGGAGTGCTTCAAGTGAGTGCATTTTGAGATTTAGACTTCTAGCGTTGAGCAGCATTACCCTCAGAATGCATTTGTCTGTAGCTATTACAGTGGTAATTTGGTCTTTGGAACACTGCCTAAAAAAGGCATTATAGGGGTGGCAAGAGCCTTGCCCGGTATCCAGAAGCCCAGGGATGACAGATGCAGGCCATCTCTGGCAACTCATCGAGGTCTGTCAATCATGTCATCCCAGGCAGACAGATAATGGATCCTCTTAGAATGACACCAGAAACTTAGCAAATTGTTGAAATCAATAATTTTCTGCTTGTACTGTGGTATCATTCTGGGTGCTGGTAGGGTGCTGCTCATGGCTAGGGTCATACCTGCCTGGGCTATATAATCCAAGATCTCCTCCATGTCTATCTTCATGTAGTCCAGGGAGGTACATCTCAGGTCATTCACACCCACATGTACAGTGATGATGTCATATTTGTACCTGTTGTTGAAAGACCTGAGTGCATGCGTTATGTGGCGGATCCTGGCACCTGACGGGAAGCTGACTGTTACTTTATCCTTATTCAACCTAGTGAATGGGACATCAGTGTGCCTCACTATCAAGTCACCTATGACTAGCATGTCGGGCATGCTGTTTTGCCTTTTTGAGGTTGAGTGGCACACTGTTTAGGAGAGTTATGTGGCTCATGATTAGTGTTGTGATTTGGTGGTCAAGTGCATTTCTGCTTTGGACGTCTCAGCTGTTTGGGTAGATTTTTATTGAGAGCCTCCATGAAGGTAGGTGTGCGGTTTGTGTTTTTATGTGAAGGCAGTGCTGGTGTGTGTTCTGGAGGGCTATGTGTTCCATGTGGTGTGGTGCAACTCTTGACCTTCTCCTGTTGACCAGCTATTCTGGTCTTGGTTGAAGAGTGTGTTGCTTCCAATTTGGATATATAAGTGCATCTCTTGCGAGTCTGAGTGTTGGGAGGTAAGAGGAGAGGGTTGTTGGTGCACATGAGGCAGTTGCTGCATTGCCTCAGGATGTTCAAGTTCACCAGGTTAGTAGGAGAAAGCACAGGGAACTGACCATTAGATATGCCTGGAGGGGTGGGCATTAATGATAAGTACTGGAGCTGTTTCCTTGTAGAACTTTTAGTACTGATGGCACTTTTGTGTGCTACAATAATTGCTACAAGAAGTCTGGTAAGGTGCTAGACTAATAAGCTATTCAAAGTGCAGGAGAGGAGAGAACTAGCAGATCTAAGGGAAAAATTGAAGAGCAGACTTTGGAACTGCTCAGAAGCTTACAAACAGTCCTGGATAGAGCAAATCTGTGTCTGGACTAGATGAGTTACAGCAAAGATGGGAAACAAGCGCAAATGCAGACTTTTAAACCAAAGAGTTGAAAGAGATGGGAAGACTGCCCAAACGACCAATTAAACTACAATTTCTGGGCCATAATCCACTTTTCTTGTGGTTGATAGGCTACCTGGTGCTTACCACCCCCACTGATAAGCTAGAAGGCTTCCCTCCAACACAGAAAGGCTTGGGATGGCTCAGAAGCTTACATACAGTCCTGGATACAGCAAATCTGTATCTGGACTAGACTAGTTATAGGAAAGGTGGGAAACAAGCATAAATGGAGGCTTTTAAATCAGACAGTTGAAAGAGTTGGAAAAATCTGTCCAAACGGTCATTGAGATTCTTGACATAGCTATAGAATGCTTTGTGGTTGCCCTTAGAATCAGTGTCAATTTTGTTTTCATAGCTAGTTTTGGAGGGCATGCTATTTTGCCTTAGAGGGCTTTGGTTGAATGGCACACTGTTTAGGAGAGTTATGTTTCTAGTGATTAGTGTTGTGCTGTGGTGGTTGAGTGCATTTCTGCCTTGGAGGTCTCTGCTGTTTGCATAGATTTTTATTGAGAGCCTCCATGAAAGTGGGTGTGTGGTTTGTGTTTTTATGTGAAGGCAGTGCTGGTGTGTGTTCTGAAAGGCTATGTGTTCCATGTGGTGTGGTGCAAGTGTTGAACTTCTCTTGATTCTATTCCGGTCTTGGCTGGAGAGTGCGTGGTTTCCAATCTGGATATATAAGTGCATCTCTCGCAAGTCTGAGTGTTGGGAGGTAAGAGGAGAGGGTTGTCGGTGTACATGAAGCAGTTGCTACAATTGCCTCAGGATGCCCAAGTTCACCAGGTTAATAAGAGAAAGCACAGATAACTCACTTTTAGACATGCCTGGAAGGGTGGGCATTAATAATAAGTACTGGATCTGTTTTCTTGTAGAACATTTACTGCTGGTAGCACTTTTGTGTGCTATAATAATTGCTACAAGAAGTCTGGTAAAGTGATAGACTAATAAGTTAGTAAAAGTGCAGGAGAGGAGAGAACTAGTAGATCTAAGGGAAAAATTGAAGATCAGACTTTGGCACCGCTCACATGCTTATAAACAGTCCTGGATACAGCAAGTCTGTATCTGGACTAGACTAGTTACAGGAGATGTGGGAAACAAGCTCAAATGCAGGATTTTGAAGGGAAGGAAAGATGCTGTTAACCCAGGCTAGTTACAGGAAAATCAGAAATTTGCAAAAGAATCTGACTTTATACATGTCACTAGTAGTCCTGAATATCCTCAGTCAAATGGTGTAGCTGAACATGCAGTACAGAGTGCAAAGCAGTTACTTGAAAAGTCAAAGCATGACAATATTGATGTGTTCTTGAATTTGCTTAATCTCACAAACATACCCCATGGTGATATTCTTGGCTCACTTGCTCAAAGACTACTTTCCAGGCAAACTAGAACTACACTACCCATTACTTCCAGTTTGTTGAAGCCTAAACCATACAACAATAAAAACCATCAAGGCTCAATTGGTTAAGAAGTGTAATATCCAGAAATCTAGTTACGACAGATTGAGAAGATTATTTTGTCCATTGAGGGAAGGAAAGATGGTACTAATCCAGACAACAAAAGGTTTTGATTGAATTGGACAGATTACAGGCATCTGTGCCCAGCCAAGATCCTACCTGGTAGAGTCAGAGCATGTGGAATATAGGAGGAACCATAGACATCTTCTTCCTGTATCAGAATCATCATCACCATCACAACATTGTTTCTGTGATGCATACTTCAAATCTGAGTGAATCAGACACTGTTTCCATACCAGAATGTGTTCAAAATTCTGATTCCATTCCAGAAAATGTTCCAGACATTCCATAAGTCAAACATTTTTCAGAGACAGTTCCAGTTGCTAAATCTAATTCCTAGTTTTATGTCACATGATATGGATGAGTAACAAAGCCTAGTGTAAAATACGCAGCAATGTGGACTTGATTGCATATATATGTGTACTCAGCATTGTGTAATGCATGACAAAGAATTACCTGTGATTTCTGCATGCTAAATAGCCTCATAACGTTGTATGATCTATTTATCAAAGAGGGAGAATGTAGATCAGAATGCAAGTGAAGTGTGCTGAATCTTTAAGAATCATATTAAGGCTGTACGTGCACTTATAAATTCCAGACACATGCACTCCCTAGGGCCATTTTGTAAGAGCAGCCAGAGTAAGAGCATGCATGATCGCAGTTGTTAGTTTGTATATAATTCAGTTAAAGTTAGTAAACTTCTATAGTGATGTGTTTGTATAAAATAAAGCTGCTTGAACAGAACCCATGAAGACTTCTCTAGTGTGTCCAAAGTAGTAGAGTGGCAAGGAGCTTTGTCCTTTTGATGTAATTCAAAAATTTCTTAACCATATACTTTATGATAACAGGACATTGGTAATGGAAACAAATGCTCTCCGATTCTGAATAGTAGGATCTTTTCCAATATCTTAATACAAATTATCAACTACAGCAACTATTTTATCAGTTTCAGAAACTAATGACTCGCCATCTATAATACTGATATTAATTTTCTGATCTTTTCAACAACGTTGTACATATCTAGAGAATGTCTTCTTCTTGACCAAACACTGGTAGTTAATTTTACCTCACAATTTCTTTTCATTTTCTTATTTCCTATTTAACCTTTCTAGCTCAATACTTCCAAATGTCAGCATTCCTACCAGACTGGATGTATTTTAGAGTTCTCTATCTCCTCCTTCTTTCCTTAATACTCTTGTTTATCTCCCTATTCATCATGGGAGGCCAAGTTTTCTTATGCCCTATAATATTATGTTAAAAGGAATGTATTTATCTATTAACAGATCCATTTTTTTATAAAAAAAAATATTCTGTATATCTTCTACCTGCTTCCCACTAATTTACTGGTCCCACTTGCAATCTTTGATTTCATTAATATTTTTTACATAAGTCCAAGAATGAAAGCTCTTTTCAAATTAATGCACTCAGTGATTCTCTTATTTAAATTACAATGTACTTTACATGTAGTCACCCAGTGATTAGAATTACAACATAGCTCTTTGTTTCTTACATCAGATACACTCAACTCAAGAAATTTCAAAATAACTGCCAAAATATTATTCTATCTTGTGGGATGCTATACTATTATCTTCTATTAACTTAGTACAATCAATCTTAGGGAGAGTTAAATCATCAGTCATTCTGATATTTTTACAAAGAATACTCCTTCTTAAATCCTCTGACCATCTCATAGTCTCATTTATAGCCATTGATGACAATCTATAAAAGCCTACAATTTGGAAACTGTTTTTGCTTGGAAATGACTTTTCATTATTGTAGCAGATTTTTACATAAATGCCTTCCTTCTCAAAAATCAAAACTTCCCCTCCTTTAGTGTCCCTTCTATACTTCTGAAAGGCTTTTTAATTTAAATTTCATAAGGAAGCATTAGTGTCACAAATAGAAGTATAGAAGTGGTGGAGAAAAGGGGACCTTCACTCTGGGTTCAAAGTCTAGGGTTGTAGTCAGGTTTTCAGTGCATAACCAGCACTCATTACTGTTGTTAACAGAACCAGAATTTTAGTACTGTAGGTGTGAAGAAGAAAAGCAAAAAAGACAACTGTTCATTAATTTTAAAGTATAGCAAACTGCTTGTTACATTGGCAAGCAGTTTGCTACACTTTCTTTTTTCATTTATGCAATAATGTAGCAAGCAGTTTGCTATAGTTTAAGAACAGTTTTTTTTTTTTTTTGTAGATTGAACAAACAGGACCTACCTTGCTTCTTATGACAGGAGTGAGATCATGAAACAGGGAACAGATATTTTTGGCTCCTCATTTTGTATGGAAAATGTATATAGCTAAGTTGCTGTTTAAATTAGAAACATAAGAAGAGTATTAGCCAAGTAGGCAAAAGGTGAACTCACAATGTACTTTATTGTTAAAAGCACATCCAGCAGTTAAGCTCTTTCATCCCCAATGGGACTTCATCACAACTACTGTGAATGTTAATTGCCTTGCTTAAATACTAATGAAATCACATGACACTTAAAATAACTTAAAGAGAAATGTACTTAAGATCAACATTAAAATGGACTTCATTAAAAAAAAAATCACAATTATTAAAAAAAAAAAAAAAAAAAAAAAAAAAAAAAAAATATATATATATATATATATATATATATATATACATATATATATACATATCTCTGTAAACATCCTAAACAAAAAAAATATGAAAACAAATACATATGTATATATAAATTTGTACACACATATTATATCAACAATCCAAACGTTTAAATTTAAGAACTGGAACAACAGAACAAGCTTCATTTAAACCAGGATGTATTTGTGCATTTAGACTAAGTTGCCACAACAGTTCCCTCACCAGTAGATGATCCTCTATAACCCTGCCCCTCACATCTCTTTTTAACTGTTCCACTATAGTATATTTAAAGAAATCAGAGGGAAGTTCTTTGACATATCTGAAAAGTGCATTCATCTCCTTACACTTAATGATGTCCCTCTCATGCTCATAGAGTCTATCCTTCACTTTTCTAATAGTTTTACCAATATAAAAGACAAGGCACAACTGATAACATGCTGTATGTATTGACCAGTTGGTTTCACAATTGTACTGCCCTTTAACTCTAACCTACTGGCCATTCAGGTTGACCTTATCTCCCACCAAAATATATTTACGCATCTTACAATGACCACATTTAGATATGCCAAAACTAGCCATACCAAAACCACCCCTTTCACTAAGTTAAGATTTCCTCTCCATCAGGTCCTTAAAACTGGTATTTCTCCTGTAAGCTATAACAGGATCATCCTCCAACAATTAAATGGGGTATTAGATAAAATTAAGACCCAGTTGTGTTTTAACACACTAGCAATACTATAGGAATCCAATGTAAAGGTCAATATACTTGGTTTTGAGAAATATTAATCCATTAGTGGCTCATATCTAATAGTACCCCTATCAACCCCCTCATTCATCTCATTGCCTGTATAATCCTATAAGGGGCAATATATTTTCAAACATTATTAGATTTCAAATTGTTCATATGTAAGCTCAATTTAACTGTGTGGTTTGGGGGAGCTAAACCTAATGGAATAAATACACATGGTGGTAGTATTTTAAAAAGATCAAGCACCTTTAATCCACCGTTGAATGGGACATTATCCACATTTGGACAAGTATATGATAGGGACATCCTGGATGTCATACCTCTGAACTGTACAGATTTTCACAGAATGTCCAGATTTTTGGCACATATTTTTGGCCTGCTCCTCTTTTTTCCTGGCAAATCACTGGAATGATCTCAGGATTGAAGTCACTAAATAATGACATACATTTGAGTTTCAAACTTCAAATCCTTCAGAAAATGTATATTAAAACAAATCCTGTTACTCTAGCAACTTTCTAAGTTTATTGAGCAATGTATAAAATATGTTGCCCAGTTTTGTCAAGCTTTGTCCAGATTTTTTGCATTAACAGGTTGAGAGGTATGCTGGATGTTATAAACAAACCTGTTAAAAGCCAATATTACAATTTGAATATGGATGAAAGAATTTGTTGTGGAATATTATGAATGACAAAAAACTCAGAATCATGAAACCTGACAAAGGGGGTGGGGTAGTAATTATTGTTGATTACAATAACAAAATGAATGCATTACTTCTTACTGATACTTATGTTGAGATTTCAAGGAATGAATTAAATATTGCATATGCTAAACCTGATTTGGAAATATATGACATGTTATTATGGGTCTATATTGGAACATCGAAGTTTCAGAACTTTGAATGTTCTAATATCAACCCATAGTAACCGAAAACTGATAACATCGAAAATTTAGAATAGCGAATTTTTTCCTAGGGAAAAAATTTGCTGTTCCAAAACACATACACACAACACAAATACACCAAACAAACAGCAATCCACACACATACACCTAAAATCTTAAATCTAAACCTACACTAAACTGTACATACACCACTATCTACCCACTTACCTTAACCCAAACCCTAACCCTATGGTCCGTCACTATCGCACACACCTCACCCGCGCCCTAACCCTAACTCACCTAACCTGCCCTAACCCTCAAGTCCACACAATCGCACACTTACCTGAACCTGACCCATAACTTTCCAGCACAGAGCTGAAAATAGCAAAGCGACAAGAACCGACAACCGAATTCTTTCCCTAGGAAAGAATTTGGTTTTCTGAATCTTTGCTATTTTCAGCTTTTGCTTATTAGGGGTCGATATTAGAACATTTGAAGTTCTGAAACTTCAATGATCTAATATAGACCCGTTATTATAGGGTCAAATCAGTAAGGATGAATATGTTTTTTTACATAACAATTGTCCAGTTACCACTGGGATTTCTGGTATTCCAAAAATCCATAAAAATTAATTTAACCCAAGTTTTAGACCCACTGCTGATGGCAACAGGAGTAAAACCTATTACATTGCTAAGTATATAGACAATTGGTTGAAACAATCTGTGGCTTCAGTTTTGAAGATTTGCTGTGATTCCTGATATCTTTTAAGTAAATTATCCAGGGTAAGATTCAATAAGGATAGTTTACTAGTTACAATAAATGTTTGTCATTTGTCTCATTTGTACTCGGTCATTCCCCACAATGAAGGGTTAAGATGGTCGGAAGACATCTTGGGTGATTTACAAATTTTTACACAGGATCATATTAATGTCCTGGTCAGTCTTACGGACATGGCTTTATCTAAGAACTATTTTTTTGAAGGTCAGCTATTTAGACAAGCAAATGGCATGGCAATGGGGACAGGGTGTGCCCCCAGTTTTGCCAATTTATATATGGTCTACTGGGAAAAGTATTTTGTGTTTAACACCTCATATAGTGATAGTTTTTTATTTTACACATGCTTTTTGGACGACATTTTTATTGTATGGAATGATGGTGTGGATAAACTGATGGACTTTTTAAATTATTTTAATGAAACAACACCCTTTTTGAGATTTGTACAGTCATTTGATGATGATAGTATGGTATATTTGTAAATAGTAATTATAAAGGATGTTGAGAATAGCTGTTTCAAATCAAATATCCATTGTAAACCCACATTTTCCAACAGTTATTTACACTTTCAAAGCTGCCATCCTATATTTCAGAAAAAAATCTGTAGTAAAAGGTCAATTGGTGAGACTTGCTAGGATGGTATCAGAGTATAGAGTATTTTTTGGTGAATGTAAAAGGTTGCTGGAAATGTTTGTTAAGCAGGGGTATCCCATGGATGTTTTAGAAGTGGTTGATAAAAGATTTAGGAAAATATATTACCCTTATAGGATTATACAGGCAATGAGATGAATGAGGGAGTTGATAGGGGTACTATTAGATATGAGCCACTAATGGATTAATATTTCTCAAAATGATGTATATTGACTTTTACATATATAGTATAGTATTGCTAGTGTGTTAAAACACAATTGGTTCTTAATTTCATCTAATAACCATTTACACAAATTGTTGGAGGATGATCCTGTGATAGTTTACAGGAAAAATACCAGTTTTAAGGACCTGATGGAGAGGGAATCTTACCCTTGTGAAAGGGGTGGTTTTGGTATGGCTAGTTTTGGTATGTCTAAATGTTGTCATTGTCAGATTTGTAAATATATTTTGGTGGAAGATAAGGTCAACCTGAATGGTCAGTGGATTAGAGTTAATGGGCAGTCAATATATACAGCATGTTGTCAGTTGTGCCCTGCCTTTTATAGTGATAAAACTATTAGAAAACTGAAGGATAGACTCTATGACCATGAGAGGGACATCTTTAAGCTTAAAGAGACAAATGCACTTTTCAGACATGCCAAAGAATTTCCCTCTCATTTCTTTAAATAGATTATAGTGGAACAGTTAAAAGAGATGTGAGGTGAAGGGTTATAGAGGATTATCTACTGGTGAGGGGAATAATGTGGCATCTTAGTCTAAATGCACAAATACATCCTGGTTTAAATGAAGCTTGTTCTGTTATTCCAGTTCTTAAACTTAAAGTTTGGATTGTTGATATAATATGTGTGTACAAATTTATATACATATGCATTTGTTTTTTTTTTTTTTTGCTTAGGATATTTACAAAGATATACATACGTGTATATATACATATTTTTAAATAATTGTGATTTTTTTTAAGGAAGTCAATTTTAATGTTGGTCTTTTTAAGTACATTTCTCTTTAAGTTATTTTAAGTGTCACATGATTTCATTAGTATTTAAGCAAGACAATTAACATTCACAGTAGTTCTGATAAAGTCCCATTGGGGATGAAACTGCTTAACTGCTGGATGTGCTTTTAACAATAAAGTGTAGTGTAAGTTCAAATTTTGCCTTCTTGGTTAATGGTCTTTGTGTCGATTGGTGTTCCAGTTCAGCATTCTTCATTTAAGAAGAGTGCTTTTTTTATAATTTAAAGTTGAAGGATGGTACATGATACATCTCTGGTCACTAAGCCAATTTTCTTTTAATACAGCAACATCCAAATCATGTTCCCAAAGTAATACCATTAGCGCTAACATTTACCCCTGCTGATTCTAAACCACACCTTTCCTCACTGTGTTTTTGTTTAAATGTTATTATAGCCACTTCTAACTTTTATTAGCCTGGTGACTCAAATGGTATCTATCAGTGGGAAAATATGCCCAAAGCCCTTTTATGTATTCCCATATACAACTACAGGAATTTTCAGATTCCATCATCATCATCACCATCATCATCATTATTATCATCATTCTTTTAATTAAGCTATTAGAAGTACTGACAAATGATTTAAGTTTCTCACTACACTTAAAAGCTGAAAATGTCTATAAAAATAACATTTACTTTATAAATAGTACAGTGTTCAATGATCATTCCAACCTCTGTTAAACTACCTTCCATATTGGTCATGCCTTTATTATTTCCTGCACTATTATTCCTGTAAATATAAACTTTTTAATCAATGTAAGTATTCTCTTCTGATACCCTTCATTTTAACACTGTGCAAATCTATTACCACAACTCACTGGCTGTCAAGTCTAAGAAGATAACTTTTTATTCCCTTCAATATGAAAAAAACGATAAAGTGTTGCTTTCTAAAAGCAGATTTATGGAATCTAAACTTAAGAAAATATCCATCATTCACTTGTAGTAAAGACCCATATTCCATTTTGTAAAATAAAAGTAATATTGTCAATATTTCCTCTGTCTTTGCGTAAAAGCAGAATCCTTTGTAATATATATATATATATATATATATATATATATATATATATATATATATATATATATATATATATATATATATATATATATATATATATATATATATATATATATATATATATATATATATATGTATATATATATATATATATATATATATATATATATATATATATGGATTCACTTCATAACACTAAAAGCTCAAAACACTGAAACTTAAAACACTGAAACCAAAACACTGAAATTTCAAAATCTTGAAAACTCAAAACACTGAAAACATATATCATACATATACTGAGTTTAAACAACATAAATCATAGCACTTTCCACCAAGTGTAAGCTGGGGGACAAGCACCCCTGCACCCCCCATGTGGGGGGGCTGCGCACCCCCACACCCCCTGCTACTTCTATATATCAGCTCCAAGATTGCACTTCACTACACTAAGTGCAATCTTGGAGTTGATATATTTAAGTAGTAGGGGGTGCTGGGGGGTTGCCCCCTGCTTACACTTGGTGGAAAGTGCTATGATTTATGTTGTTTAAACTCAGTATATGTATGATATGTGTTTTCAGTGTTTTGAGTTTCAGTGTTTTCAGTTTTCAGTGTTTTGAAGTTTCAGTGTTTTGGTCTTCTATATTATGAAGTTTTCGCATTTTCAGTGTTTTGAGTTTTCAGTGTTATGAAGTGAATCCATATATATATATATATATATATATATATATATATATACATAGAGAGAGAGAGAGAGAGAGTCAGGTATTGGATATGTCAAAGGTAAGTTTAAATTCTTTTGATGTTGTGACTACTGTTTATCTTTACAGATAAGCACTGTGCTAATTCTTATGTGAGTCTGCTAAGCTGGACATTTTAATGGTACTGTAACACACTCAAAGTATGGCAAGTCACTGAGTTATAGGAGTTTCTTTGATTAGGTTTTAAAGAAAAAAACGTATTTATTAAAGGAAAGACCATAGTGTGGTCTTCCTACCTTTTTATAGTTTTCACTAATGACATATAGACAGCCTGATCCAAATTCTGCCAGATATTATCCATTTTTCAAATGTAATAAAATGTTAAATGGATTATGGAACTCGCACTTTATTTTCTTCAGATGCTTATTATGAGAGTCATAATTATTTCACTAGAAATTGGAAAATTGATACTGACAGAGTATGAAAAATTGCAAAAGTGTTACTCAGTAATAACTTGAATAAGAAGCTGTTAGCACAATCTAGACCAAAATATAAAAAGTATCAAATCTGCTAAGTAACTTACAGTTCAGTGAAGTACAATGTTTATAAAATGTTAGCTTAGTTTTCTGTTATTTTAGTACTTTGGATCTCAGTATTGATAAAACAATAAATTATATAAATATACTATTATGTTATCCAACTTTTGCTGCATCAGACAAGCATGATTATTCATTTACAAAGGAAAGAATCAGTGAAATCTATTATACCATATACTCAGACCAGAATGGATTAATGTTCTGATACCTGACATTTACTTGAATGGATATGATTCAGATGGTTAACCTAAACTGTTTGCATGATTCTTGTTATCACTCTTGACATTGTTGATGTTTATAATGTGACCACCACCTACCAGACCCCTACATATGCTGCTAGTTATCAGCTCTTTTTCCAATACCTTGTTTGTCTGCAGAAAAAAAAAAACACAGAGCACTGTTTTTCCTGTGCAAAACCCACAGAAAGAATAATTTTGCATTATTTTAATAGTCTGAATATCTATGACACTTAAGTAATAATGGCTGCAGTGGTTTACTCATGCAGACAATGTCCAAATGACCATTAGTTGTATATTCATCTTATGCTTGATAGAAAGGAAAGTGAAAAATATTAACCACAGCAATGTTTTCCAGCTTATTGTTTCATCAGTATAGACTGCCAATAGACAAGCTATAGCAGCCTTCTATGCAAACCTCTGATGTTTAAGTAGGAGGAAATTAAAGCAATAATAACCATACTTTTTCTAGCCCTCACAACTAAGGATATGGTGGCCGCCAGGATCTAATGAGAACCTAGATGTTGTATATTTTGTGTTTTTGAAAGATAATTATGTATTAACTAAACATTTTACTGCTTCAATGAACTACTATGTCGTTATGCACCAAAAGTGGCCAACTTTCTTTTCTTAAATGTATAGCAACCTCTCCAGTACAAATGTGTACAAGCAAAAAAACATAGCAATGACAATTTTACACTGCATTTTGGCAAAATACAATAATTCTTAGATTCAGCTCCTATCAAGCCAGATCAGTGTCTGTTTAACAATGATCAAAGAGCATCAGAGATAAGTTGCTTTCACCTGCATATGACCTCTGTATCCATCAATTACTCTCACTTTATCGTGTATGTACATATATGATGTCTGATTGTGATTTACAAAATGTCTGCAATAAAGTATTCCAACTTGCTTTACAGAAGAGCACACTACATAACCAAACTGATAACTGTTTAACTTGATCATAACCACAGGTTCATTCATTTTCATCCTCAAGTAGCCAAAATATCCAGCTACTGTAGCCAGTTTTTAAATGTGTACAAGTCAGATATCTAATTGTGATGACAATACATTTCCACAGTAAGGTATTTCAAGTTTGTTTCATGCAAACACATGGCAGCCACAGTAATGTATGCCAACCTAACACAAATATACACTAGTTCTACTGTAGATTAACTGTTTAAACTGAAGAAATGACAAAAGGATCAATCATTTTTATCCACAGGCAACCTAAAACAACAAAGTTGCTACTTTGTTGATTGTGTAAAACCAAAGTTTGGCAGCGACTAAAAAAAAGTTAATGTCCACAGAAATTTCACACAAACAGTTGATATAAAAAAAAATCAACTTGCTTCACACAAATATATAAGGACTACAAAGCCATAAGAATGAGCAAATGGTAGCAGGGTCAATCATTTTCCTCTTCATCATCAGACATCCTCTAACCATGACCAGCTATTGTACTTAGTCTGCTGTCTGCATCTCAAATGCCTTACTGCGTGAGTACAAATGTTGAGATGATAAAATCAGCAATCAAAAGAAAGTATTATTTCTGGAATTGATTTTAATATCAAGTCTTGTTGAGAACCCTATTTTTACAAAATCTCACCAAGATGACACTGATCTATAGACTACATTTTATCTAGCATATATCATGGACAGAAGTAGGTTAAAATATATAAAAGGCAACCGAGTGTATCACTCTGTGGATTTAAAAAAAAGTTCAATCCCGGTAGGCACACTGGTTCCAGGAATGGAAAGAAATAGCAGTATAGAATCCTCAAGACATGGGAATATTCCTAAAATGTGGTTAAGCCAGGCACAAGGGGTGGGTGCTCCCATGTTGTAGTAGGAAGTAGTAGTCCACAAAAAACACAAAAACTGACAGGCCAAAAAAAAAAAAAAGATCCATAAAGATGACAAAGTGAACTACTGAGGATAAGAAAGAAATTATGTACTGTTGCTATTATCCAAGAAGCCCAGAGTTTCCAGAGGATAGAAAAACACTTGCACAAGAAAAACTGTAAAAAAGCTTCAAATGCAAGTTTGTGTTCATTAATACAATAGATTCATGAAAGACATTATATAGACCAAGAAGCCCTAGGCTGTTTGGAAAATGAAGTGACAGATGAATTGCAAAAATATAAAGAACAAAACCTAGAGATTTTTGAAAGGTATACAAAATAAACATGGATATGGGAAAGAAAGAGAAATCTGATATGGTGTAATATTAGCAGCCTAGGAAAGTGGACTACATGCACATTACTTCACAAAGTCCATTCAATATGTGGGAGAAATAAACAAATGCAGGCTCTATAAAACAGAATTGAAAACAGTCTCACATCTTGTTGCTGGATGTGATACACTAATGGCAGAAGTCTTTGTCTGTATACTGAAAGACATAATAATGTGGCAAGATTATTGCATTGGAGATTGTGCAAACATTACAGTACTGAAGTAGCTGAAAAGCATTGGAAACATGAGCCACACAGCATTATACAGAGTGGTGAAGTTTATATCACATGGGATCACCCATTACCAACAGTTCAAAAAATAAATGTGAGAAAACCAGATATAGTCATCCATGAAAAGAAGACAAAAGAAGTATTGATCATTGAAATTGCTAATGCCTTACATACAGAGAGAGTCATAAAATACCAGGATTTGTAGGTAGAAACAAGGGCAATGTGGAAGAAGGATACTGAGATAGATGCAGTAGAAGTAGGAGCAATAAAAAAGAATTTACAGTCTTATGTAGATATGCTGCCGAGTAATGTAACTCCATATGAAATGCAGGAGGAGGCAGTTCTGGGCACATTGCAAGTCCTGCAAAGAACACTTTTGACTAACATCAAAGACTGAAACAATGCTAGTTTCTTATATTTTAATCATACTTTGATTTAGGAATGGGGCCCATTCCCATCATGGTATTAGAAACCCAAAAGACTTGGAGAAATTAAAGTAAGAAAACAATAAAGAAAGAAAATGGTAACCATATTGATGCATTTTGTCTCCATTTAACACAAATGTACATTTACCAGCCAGATGACACTCACTCCAGCTTTAACGCTACAAAGGACCATCCACTGGTCTTAATAGCTGGTTGCCTGCCAGAAGGTAAAAAGAAAATACTTAGTTGACAATCTAAGGTCTTGCTGCAATTTTGAATGAACCCATCACAGTTTTAAGGCTTTCTGTCCTGTCCCATTCATGATCTAGTCAATAAATCAGATTTTCTGTCTAGAATGTGGCTGGAACACCGCAGAAAGGCTGCAAATTCAGAACAGGTGAGGTGCACATCACTTCCCCATAGGATGGCACAGTCATGACTGGAACATAATAGTATTTGTTTTAAATAAAGAAGCACCTCATCTCTTCACTTAAACTAACTAACTAACTAACTAACTAACTAACTAACTAACTAACTAAGCAAACAAACAAACATTGAAAAAGCACCCTATCCATCTGGCTTTGTAGGTACCTATTTTATTCATTTAGTTGTAAGGCTGGGTATAAGTACACAAATTACCGTATACCAAGATGCAAATGAAGAAGCTCTGTGTAATGAGTATACAATGAGATGTAACTAAGGAGCACTGAAAGTAAGCTGCAATTTGTAGTCATCAGTAGCAAAGACAGACAATCAATTGGGTCTGAGTATAAAAGGAAAAACAATGCCAAAACTTGGGCAAGTGAATTTACTTTAATTTAGTCAAGTGAAGGAAAACATTAATTTGAAATTCTATCTTGCTTTTTTATGTTTTGCTAAAAGTGATACATTTAAACTGTTTAACTGAGTGTATCACTTTTGCATATGTTTTCTGCATGTAAATGTAGACAGAAGCAAGAAACATGCAGTGTCTGGAAATGAAAATCTTATCAGTTTGCATTTAGTATAGGAAAGCTTGCTTATTCTGTAGTAGAATTATACATTTTTGCAATGTGTGAGAAACTTATGATCTAATTCTAATCTTTATGTGTATTTTTTCTGATTTGTTCTGTGTGAGTGAAGAACTCATAGTTGGGAAACTATCTTATTTTCTACTTACTGGACATTTGCATCATTTATAAAAAGCTTATTTTAGCTTGCTTTGTAACCTATAGTCTGTTTTAGAAAACAAAACGAAATAAAAAAAAAAATAAGTAAACAAAATAGCAGATTCCTGGATTTCTGTAGAAAATGTGTTTTGTTTTTAGGTAATATAAGAAGTTTTCTTATAGCATGTAAATCTGGTGGGCACTTGGCTCCCTGCATCTGACATACTAATCCTCTGTAACCACACACCTAAAAAAATCACATATAAAAAATGTATAAAACAGAATATTTTTTAAGAGTAAAAACAAATATTTCTCCTTACATCAAGTTATTGGATGCTGGAAGACTGCAGAAAATCTCTAGACCTACAACATTTATATATACATATACATATACATATACATGTAAATATACATATACATAGACATAGACATATAAATAAACATACTGAAAAGCCACAAAAATGCAACTACATTTCATTGATACATATACACAGAAAAAAGTAGAATTGGTTGTTGTATATTGAAAAAACCCATGCCAGAAAGTACATTTTCAACTAGTTGAGGAATACTTAAAATCCAAAATCACATTTACATTTTGTTAATAAATGTAACAATCTGTCTGTTTAAAATTCACTAAAACACAAAGGATTCATAATGAAAATTTCCCATAATTTGGCATGTACACTTGAATGAAATATTTAGTGATAATAAATATTCATATTTTCACATAATCAAAACAATATATATGGTCAATGAATATAGATAGTAATGGAAACACATTCTAACCCATAGTGGTGCACTGAACAGGAGTATAAACAACTGTAAAGTAAATATAATGTATAAATTTGCAAGAATTAGGTAAACAGTATATTAAAGTATACACAAAGTATTATTTTGTAAAATATTAGATGATGCAAGTTTCAGGTTCCTAACAGATATATTTTTACTGTTGGTAACTCACTATGCATGCATAATGTTTTAAAGCTTACTTAGTTGTTTTTAGACTGGCACATCAATTACAAATGTGAATATTAATAAGTCAGTGTTGTCAAAGTATATTTCTGATTTTACTATGATAATTTCCTTAAGGGCACATTGAAAATAAATGAAATATCATTGCAGATATTTGATTAAACTCTAATATTTAATATTGCCCCTTAAGTAAATACAAGGTTTTAATTAATTAATTAATTAATTAATTAATTAATTAATTAATTAATTTACATTTGTTTACCGGGAAATTCCGACTGGATGCACGTCCTTTTTCAGAGGATGCCCGTGAAGAAAAGCTCCACATCATGTACATGGTAAATAGAGATACAAAGTTGCAGCAATACTAAACAACATTACAGATTGTTGGCTTTAATACAATAACAAGATATTGATTATCAACAGTATATACAGTAAATGTTGCAAGTTAAGACAGTTTCTTGTCTATAATATTAGTAACAAAGTTGTCAGACAAGATGTTAAAGTATGTAAAGACAACTAGCTATTTCTGACTGTGGTTAGTAGTGGCGGTAATGTAGTTGGGCTAAGAGTCTAGGTGGGGGGAGGTAAGGGTGGGGTTGTTAGTCTGGATTACAACAAGGACAAAGGACAAGGACAAATTAACAGACTATAATATTCATCAACCCCTTCCTAGTCAGAAAGAAGATTATAAACATGAAGAAAGATGAAGAGATTTAGTAGATTTCTGTTATACAATGGTATATAATATCACCAGAAAATGTTACATACAGCAAATTAAGCTGTTATTATAATCATGTATTCTGTGTTGCCCTGAAAATAATTTAATGGAGTAATCATGTATTTTATATTTTATTGTAAATAAATTGTAATGTAGGAACATGCACATTCAAGAATAGAGACACAATCTTATAATTACTCCTATATAGAATGTCCAACTAAAAATGTCACAAAAATGAATTTCAATATTAGTTAATTAAGTACAGAGGAGAAAGACACAGAAGCATTAAAAGGTATACATTGCTGCTAGATGTACAGTCAAAAAGGTGGCACATTTGTGTTTGGGGGGGGGCATAGAAAATCCTGTGAACTACTGTCTTGTTAGCTAACAGCATAGGAAAGTCAGTTATTTTCTCTTGATGACAACATTTTTTGGGGCAACAGCCAACATATATTTAATGGCAACAAGGGGCTGACATTTAAATCTTTTAAGCAAACACTCTGCCAAAATCACCTACTTACAAAACTGACAATTCATCCCCTTTTTTACTTATTGACATTAGCATACTCTTATTTTTCTCCACATGTTTGTTTTCCACTCCTTCTTCTCTGTCCTACAATTATTTGACTCTGCAAGCACTCTCACACTAGTCTTCCAGTATCTTAATGTCTATGATCCCCCAACACTCTAGTCTGCTTCTTAACCACACTGTAACAGTATCTTAAGCTACAGATCAACTCATGCCTTTGATAGCATATCTATGATCCTGACTTCATTTCTTTGGTTTACAACTACTCTCATTACTGTAATGTTCCATACACTTCATTCAACTGCTATTTTTATATGTAAGAAATTATTTATTTGTTTTTTACTTTGATTGTGAAAAATGATGCCACTGTTGTGTGTACTCTGTCTTTAATCTGGGCTAAGCCTGAAAATGGTAGACTGTAATCAGTGTTCTAACCCAGTTAACAAGTAAGAAAAAAAATAAAATAAACTTGCCCTGGGATTCATTAAACTCCATGCAGGAATAGTGCCATTCCTGTACGGAGAGGATCATGCCAGTGCAGCACAGCAGCGCACCTTCATATTCATGAAGGCGTGCTGCTGTATAATCTAAATGTGCATGATCTATGAACAAGTGCAGGGAGTGTGACCAAGCATTGCTTGCATAGTACACATGCCTCCTGCACTCTAGAATTGTTGTATGGCAATTCTAAAGAAACTAACAGTGTCCACGGACACTGTTATCACAACATAACAGTGTCTGAGGACAAAATACATTAGAATACACACAGAAGCATAGCCCCCACAATGGTCCAGCACAGATAATGTCCACAATGGTATGCCAGTGTACATGCTGGCATACCAAATAAGTAAGCATGTTCCTGAGAGGAACATGTAAAATAATACCCCCTGTATGATGTTGTTGTCTAGATGTCCTGCCCTAAATTAAAATTAAAATAAAACACTTTTATTGTTTTTCTGTCCCCAATAAAGTTTAAGCATAGCTGAGCAGGTGTGCACATCGTGCAACTGTGTATAGCATAGCTTAAACACCTGAAGGAACTAAATAGAAATATACAGCCAAATCATCAAAGTGAAATAGCATAGTGGTTAGAGCTTTCACTTAACATACAGTCTTTCATGTTTTAAGCCCCAATACAATCCATTATTTTTATATGTGAAAACAGCACTAAAAGTATATTTTTTTATAAATAGGTAGTGAATAATATATATTTGTTAACCAGGGTAGTGTAGCAAGTCCAAATGTGAGGTGTTAGTGTAGTACAGATGTGAAACACCCATATAAACACAAGTGTCCCACACAGTATAGCCACAAAAGAATATAATATAATAAAAGCACATAGGGGGATGTTATGGAAGGGAAACATACATATAAGATGTATTTAAGAACAAATCCACCCCACAATCCTGATAGTTCATAAAATGAAAAGCTGAACAAGGCTACATTGTGCTCAGCTATGCTTAACCGGAGTAAGCATTGCTTAAATTTGTATGCTTAGCAATAATTAGCATAGCTAAGTGGATTCGCTCACTTGTAAGCAGTAGCATCTACCCCCAAATGGGTTTGCTCATCACTTAGCTTAGCTCAGCATATTCAAAGCCATCCAATCATGGCAAAGGGTGGGAAATCAGCCCTATTTAAAACTTGCATGTGGGAATACAGCACAAAACCAGTTGTAGCTCATCACTGCAGGCACTATGGTAGGTGTTGGTGAGGGTGTGTGATTTCAGGTGCAATGCTGGGGCATTCAGGAGTCCAGGGTCATGGTTGGACTCCTAGTAAAAGACCATGAAGGGAGACTGCTGCAGGACCCGTACTATGGCTCCTAATACAAAGCGGAGGCCTGGGACTGTTTCGTTGCACATGATCTCACCAGTGCCACTGGCATCCCTCTGACTGGTGAGCAGGTTTGGCACCACTTTGCTGACTTGAAGCGTAGGAAGAGGGAGCTCTTGGACCAATGGAACCAAGATGCATGGGCGAGGAATGTCCCAGATGTGTGTAAGTATCAGTATCAATAAGTGTTTTCCAAAGAACAGCCTGTGTATGTGATGGACAGGTATACATAAATGTTTCTCTATCTCCTGTACAGCTGCAGATGAGAGGGCCATGAACATGGATGCCCATGTCAGCAGGTTGCTAAGGTTGCATCGCAAGGCTGGTGAGTACAACTCTAGCTTGTAGTACTCAGGGCAAATAAATAGAAAGGAGTAGAACATCACCTGTCAGTATTTACAATGGGTATGGGTTGTACTGAATAAATGAGACATTAACAGAGTAATAGTGATGTACAGGGTATATATATATATATATATATATATATATATATATATATATATATATATCAGTAAAAGTGTCAGTACCTGTAAATAAAAGTCAAAATCTCAGAGTGGTTGTGTTTACTTTGGTATGTGGTGGTATGAACTGAAATGTGTACAGTCTCTGCACAGCAACTATAGCTCTGAAAGCATTAAATAATCAAGGCTCATCTGACAACGATTGTAGAGTTGTAAAACAGGAGATTAACTGTATGAAATGTTCCATGCACCAAGATCTGATACCTGAATAGCAATGTTGTGTTAACCCGTGTTTTCCAGACTGTGCAATGTTAAAGAATAAATACACAGTATAAGAACTATCTGCCATGCATGAATATCAGAATTAAAGGTCAGATTGTGCAACCAAGAGAGTATTAAGTAGAAAACAGTCAAGCAAAAAACAGCATATTCTCAATAGCTCATTCTGATAAAACACAAACTTGTTGCATTTTTTTGTACAAACAGGGACGGTTCGAATCCCGGGAGTGGTAATAAGCTGTGTGCATAATTTCCCCCAGGAATATGTGAATATGTGTAGAAACTGTCAGGTAGTGTTAAAGAAATTTACTCCACAGGTCTGCCAGGTAAGAAAAGGTGTATCTAAGCTGTAAGAAGGCTGTACTTATACACTGTGTACAACACCCACTGTCCAAACCCAAGGCTGCAAATGACAGCAAGATAAGTACATACACCAAGTAGTCTCCTCCAAGAAATGTCCCTCAAGTGTCATGCTGTCACAGCTAGTGGTCACTGCCACCAACACCCAGGGTAACCAATAGAAATCAAGGCTGAGTTTGGCAGTAGCACAGACACACACACACTCAGTATGAGTGTACATATGTAACCCTGACTATGTGAATATGGGTAGAAACAGTCAGGTAGTGTTAACAGAAACTTCCTCCACAGGTCTGCCAGGTAAAAAAAGGTATAAATTAGCTGTAAGAAGGCTGTAATTATACAGTGTGTACAAATATACCACAGCCCAACCCAAGGCCATAGTTCAATGTAAAGTGAGGTAATACCTGGACAGTAATGATTAGAGCAATGATCATTAACGTTGTGAACAACTGAAGCCTATACAGTTGTTAATTGACATCTCTCACTCTCTCCCACCCTATCTGCACCAATAATCTAAACACATAAATCAATGTGTATGTTTTTCACCAAACCTGCTGTTGGGACATGTGTCCTATTGTTCTACAAATATTTAAACATTTGACTATTAAAGTTCCCTGTTCAAATGCTATCATTGGTGGCTTGTTGCTATCAACGTAACCTGCATGCCGTTCTAATGCCCGCTGTGGTTCCATGTATGCATGTGTACTGTTTGCTATGCAACTGTTCCAAATCTGTTGTTTTGGGTTAATGGGAATACCCATGCATGCTGTTATAACTAATCCTGGAATGTGTTTTTCATGACTAACCAACATATGTTATAAAACTGCAATGCCATAGCACATCTGGGAAGGCCAATCACAGCGGATCCACCTGTCCCGCCTCAACTGGCCATGGCACCTGGCCCCAGCACTTATGAGACCTAACCCGGGATGTCCTCTTCCACTGGTCCTGCACCACCTTTAGGTGGAACCGCCTCAGGGGATGGGCCCCATTCCCCCCTGGGAGCAGGCTCGGACAGGACACCGTCACCTGAAGTCAGGTCCAGGGATTGGTGCATAGCGAGCTTCAAAATGAGTTCAGAGATCTGCTATGTCAGCTTGAGGGCAGCGTGGCACATCTTGAGGCTCAGCCTGTCCATCCTGCTCAGCTATCAGCACAGCCACCTTTGGGGCCATGAAGGTGCAGTGGTGACTACCCATGGGTAGGGACCTCAGTCCCACTGTATCCATTTCAGAGCTAGTGGGCATCCGATTCCCAACTACCCTTCCCGTCCAAGGTGTTTACCCCCCACATGTTTCATATACTGCCCCTGTCTGCTGTCATGTCTGTCTTGTCTTTCTTCCTACCCAACCTACCTCCTCAAATATACCTACTATCCTTCCCCAACATCCCACTCACATGTTATTAAAAAAAAAAAAAATCTGTTCCCACAAATAAATGTCACCCCATACATAGCTGTCCATTTTACACACATGTCCACTGGTCACATATAATCTGGTCTAATTAGCTTAACAACACATTACTGTTTTCCTCACCCCTGTCTCAGGGGTTTGTGACCAAATTCACCTCCACATTCTGTACAAATGCACTGCTGTTGCTGTATCAGAAATGGACAGCTATAGAGCTTCCCTACATCCATCCTGCACATCCCTAGCTATCTTTCATATTGTTTTTCCCTCTACCAATATAAAAAGCGGGACAGGACCCACATTTAGCTATATATACCAAACCCATAGATTCATATGAGGAATGGCTGGTCACAGCTATGCATTTGCTGTGTGCTTCTACAGTCACCGCTTCACCTTGCGCTATCAGAGGATACTGCTAGAGTATATATAGCTAAATGTGGGTCCTGTCCCACTTTTTATATTGGTAAAATGGAGAGAAAGATGAAGATACGAATATATGAGCACACTAGGGACATTCGTAACCAAAATGTTAACAACGCCCTATATAAACAAACTTTGGTTTGTGATCAGGCTGTTTTTTTCTTTTTATGTGTTAGAAGAAATTCCCTGTGATATGAGAGGTGGTCAATGGGAGACACGAACTGAGTACTATGAGTTATATTGGCAGGTTATCCTTGAAGCCTACAGGGAACCTGGATTAAATGAGAATGTTTCCCTTCTACCTGTCCTGAAGTTAAGGGCTGCAAGATTGTAATGTGTAGATTGTGCAATATTTATATAAGGTTTTTTTAAAAAAATTGTTTTTACAGTTTTAATAAAATTATAATAAAATGATTATAAATTTTAGACAGTAATATTTAGGATAATAAGGTTTATGCATATAGTTTTATACAAGATAAACAAAACACACCAAACTGTCAGGAGACCAAGTCAAACACAAGACACCAGGTATTTTGACGCTTTTGTTTGCTTCTATTTTGAACTTAATCAGAAAACAAATACCCTAAAAAGACCACCACTATATATATATATATATATATATATATATATATATATATATATATATATAAATATACATGTATATCTACAAAAAAAACTAAACAAGTTAATAGAATAATTAACTGATTAGTAAATTGTTAAAACAAACCAAGATCTTAAATGTTAAGAAACACCATGAAAACCTTAATAAATAAAATATCAAAAGGAAAAAGTTAAGACATTTTTTTAATTATTATATATAGTATTGTATGAGTAAAAATAAACTAGGTTATGGCTCTTTCATAACCTCTGCATTTGCAGAAAGCATTTTATATTTATTGTGTCGTTCAGGCCAGGAAATTGGTCTGCACCTAAATAATTCTGCCATCTGCTTTCTTTACACACTAATAAAGTTTTGAAATCACCACATAAAACACCTGGGTGCACATGATCAAGTAAAAAAAAGGAAAACTTTTTGTAATTCTCACAGGCAACAGTGTGTCATGCTAAAGCATTGTTTACATCCTTGCTTTTAATGGCCAGTGTGTGTTCATATATCCCCTGTTCAAACACCTGATAGTTTTGCCTATATAAAAACAAGAAAAGGATGAACACAAAGCTATATAAACCATGACTGGACTGACAGTCAAAATGACCTTTACCCCACGGTCTTTCACTAATTTTCACTTTCAAATTTTAGGAGAGTGGAATAGAATTTCTAAGGGAGGATTTGACTAGTCATAGCACTTTTAACAATGAAAAAATAGATACCATTTGTATTTTGGCAAAAAAAAATAGATACCATTTGTGTTTTGATGGAAATAATGTTGACCAACATTTTTTTTCAAATTTGGGGATCTATTTTTTCAACAGTTTTCTGGAGTAGCAATGGGCTCCAGGGTTGCGTCATCTTTTGCCAAGATAGTCATGGCCATGTGGGAGACTAAACATTTGGTCAAGCACTCTTCAGCTGGTAACATTTTGATGTATAAATGTCATACTGATGATTTATTTTTTATTTGGAAAGGAGATTTTTCTATGTTTACATCATTTGTTGCAGATTTGAATGCAAGTACTGATTTTTTGAGGTTCGCTGTAGGAGGGTTTGGGCAAGTCATTGATTTTTGGACATCCATTTGGAATTTGATTCAGTGACACGTTTGATCTCAATGAGGATTTTCAGAAAATCCAGTTTTGTCAATCAATATCTGCACAAAGACAGTCTGCATCCTTCACACCTAAAAAAAAAGGAGTAGTCAAGGACCAGTTTATTCGTTTGAGATTAACTAGTAAAGAAGGTATTTTTTTGGGAGAGGTCCATAAGCTTGTCCAGTTTTTCATACAAAGAGGGTATGATACTTTTTGGGTCAGCAAGATTGCTGAAGTTATCAACCTCAGACATCACACAGCAAGTCCTATTTTGTGGACCAACAGGAGTATTTTGTCCATTCTTCAGCCTAGCAAGGAAAATTGCAGGTTGGCTTTTCCTGTACCTATTTCTAATGAGATGGTTTTGGTTAAACAGACCATCAGTGAAAATTGGAAAGTAGTTTTCGGTCATTTAGATTTGGCCAAAGTTGAGTATCACAAGCCACTGTTCACTTACAAGAAGGCTGTGAATTTGAAAACTTTTTTAGAGATGGAAAAAGTGTGAGACTGTCAGGAATGCGTGAATCATTTGGTTCTTTCCCTTGTGGTCATTGTAGACAGTATAGACACATGGTCAGTGCCATTTCTATTGAGAGCAGACATTTGAGAAAGACCATTTGGGCTAAGGGCCATTTTTGACTGTCATGCCAGTCATGTGGTTTATATAGCTTTGTGTTAGTCCTGTTCTTGTTATTATATAGGCAAAACTATCAGGTGTTTGAACAGGAGGATATATGAACATACACTGCCCATTAAAAACACTGATGTAAACAATGCTTTAGCACGACACTCTGTCGCCTGTGAGAATTACAAAAAGTTTTCCTTTTTTGTACTTGATCATGTGTACCCAGGTGTTTTATGTGGCGATTTCAAAACTTTATTAACATGTAAAGAAAGCAGATGGCAGATTTATTTAGGTGTAGACCAATTTCCTGGTCTGAATGAGACAATAAATACAAAATGTTTTCTGCAAATGCAGAGGTTATGAAAGAGCCATAACCTAGTTCATTTTTACACATACAATACTATATATAATAACTTTTTAAAAAAGGTGATTTAACTTTTTCCTTTTGATGAACAATTTTATTTATTAAGGTTTTCATGGTGTTTCTTTAAGATTTAAACATTTAAGTTCTTTGCTTTAAAAATTTACTAATCAATTAATCAATTATTCTATTAACTTGTTTAGTTTTTTTGTATATATGGTGGTAGTCTTTTCAGGGTATTTGTTTTCTGATGAAGTTTGAAATAAAAGCGAACAAAAGCACTAAAATACCTGGCGTCTTCTGTTTGTCTTGGTCTCCTGACAGTTTAGTGTGTTTTGTTTATCCTGTTTGTTGGGAGTGGAGGACATTTTTTTATTCACCTTATAGTTTTATACATGTTTTTAAATGAGAACACATGACAGTTTACTTCAGTGCTGTGCTTGCATGAAGTGTAATATGCTTTTTTTTTGTTCTGTCTCTTTAAATTTTCTTTAAGTTGTTAATAGCTTTGAGGGTACTCAGTTTGATTGCAGATATAAATAGGAGTGTGATTTTAGTTCTGGTGTTCATTTCTTGATTAAGTGTTGTGACAAAAACGTTACATAATAAAGTAGTAGTGTTAAATACCAGAAGTGACTGCCTTTTATTTGTTTGGGATTATTTGTGGCTGTAAATCTACTGAGTTGTTTGCATCCTCGGTCTTTGGAGTATCCTGTACCTTTAATATGGATTCCTCCACCACTCCTGACGATCTCACACAATACCACAACTCTTCTCTAGGCATCCTGTTATATGCTGTCTATAAGTCCACAAAGACACAACGCATCTATGTCTGACTTTCTCTGCATGTCTCCCTTAAGACTCTCAGAGCAAACATCACATCTGTACTGTTATTTTCTGGCATGGAACCATACTGCTGATCAATAATCCTCACCTCTCTTCTTAGCCTAGCTTCCCCCACCCTTTACCATTACGTCATGCTGTGACTGATCAGTATTATCCCTCTGTAGTTACTACAGCTCTGCACATCACCCTTATTCTCATAATCAGTACCCAAACATTCCTCATGCATCCTCTCATTTTCCTTGATTACAGTAACCAATTTGGTTAAAAACACTACTGCCATTTGTCCTAAACACATCCATGCTTCCACAGGTATGTCATCTGGACCAATAGCCTTTCCATTATTAAACCTCTTCATAGATACCATTACTTCCCCCTTGATAGTCTGTTGCACATCCTTATTCACCATACCCAGATCATCCAACCTTCTCACTCTCCCATTCTCTTTATTCAGCAGCCCATCAAAGTACTGTTTCCACCTGCTTGACACACTCTCCTCAGTAGTGAGTTCACTTACACCATTATACTTTCTCAGCTTTATCTGCTGCACATCCTTCCTAACATGCCTCTGTCAAGCTAATTGGTACAGGTCCTATTCTCTATCCTTGGTGTTCAACCTTACATACAACCTTTCAGATGCCCCATCCTCAGCCTTTGCCACCACTCTCTTTGCCATGCACCCCATATCCTTACACGCCTGTCTACTTTCCTCATCTGTCTGACAATCTCACTTTTCCTTGGCCAACCTCTTTCTCTGTATACTCCCCTGTACTTCCTCATGCCATCACCAAGTCCCCTTGTCCTCCTTCCTCTGTGCAGATGTCACACAAAGCCCTGTTCTACTCATCTCCCTTACTAACTCAGATGTAGTTACCCAGATATTTGCTAACTCTTCACTGCCACCCACTGCCTGTCTTAACTCTTCCCTGAACTCAACCTCACAATCACCCTTTCTCAGTATCCACCATTTGATCCATGGTGTTGCCCTCACACTCCTCCCCCTCTTCTTGATCACTAACGTCATCCCACAGACCAACCTTCCATACTGCCTAACTACACTTTCCCCTGTCACCACATTACATTTACCAATCCCCTTCAAACAGGCCAACCTCCATAGGAGATAATCCGTCTGTGTGCATTTTCCTACACTTTTGTATGTCACCCTATGCCCCTCGATCTTGTAAAACTATGCAGTCACTACACCCATGTCCAACCTCTGTTGCAAACTCCACCACTATCTCACCTTCTGCATTCCTTTGCTTAAGGCCATACCTACACATCACTTCTCCATCCTCTTTGTCCCCTTCATCAACATGCCCATTGAAATCTATTCCGATCACCACTCACTCACCCTTGGATACACACATCACCACTTTATCCAATCACACCAAAGTATGCCTGTCTTATCCATCACACAATCAATTAGAGGAGCTTATGCACTAACAACTGTCAACATTACACCATCAATTCCCAGCTTCCTGAGCATCACTCTACCCGACACTCTTATCACCTCCACAATGACTCTTCGCATAATGTTACTTCAAGTTAATCCCTACGCAATTTCCTCTCCCATACACACCATGATAGAACTTTTTGTACCTGTCTCCGATACACACAGCTGTATACCCCTTCCATCTGGTCCCTGGCACACACAATATATCCACCTTTCCTCTGTCCAGCATATCAGCTAGCTCTGTCCCCATACCAGTCATACTCACAACATTAACATTTCCTACCCTCACTACTACACCGCTAGCCTTTCACCTCTCTGCCTGCCATATAAGCATCAGACATCCTCCAGGGTATGTCTGTGAATGCAAAGGCTACTGCACTATCAAATGACATATGTGTGTTACAGCAATATGAAGAAAGTGTGACTAATTGTGGCCCATAGCCCACCATGTATGTGCGTTGTCCTACAGATGTCCTGCCCTAACAGGTTGACATGACTGACTGAGCAGCAAGACTGTCATTACAGTGTGCCATACTGACATAGAACAGAAATGTATAGCAGGTATTACCTGTGTGTATGTATGTATGGGTAAGTGTACCTGGCTGCCTCATAATAACTGACATGGGTTTCAAAATATCAGGTGAATAAGCTGTACAAGTTGTACACGTGTAACATTAGTTTCTGTGCATTCAACAGAGTTGCACTTCTACAGCTACTGGTGGTGTCACTGCTCTGACACAGACATGGGTAGTATAATAAGCATGAGTATCACATTTAAATTGTAGAGGTAGCCAACTGTGGTCTGACCCTGTGTCCATGCCTACTACAAATAGATATATGATCACCAACATAGCTGTATGGCCTCAGCAATACCTTACTTGTAAAACCTGTCTCCACCAAAGTAGAGAAAACCCCTTTGCTGGACAGCAGCAATGCACAAAGCACATAATGTGATGCTATATTGGTTGTACAAGGCAAAGCAGGAGCAGGCACCAACTGGGTGGCATGTCAATCTTTACCTGAATGAGCATAATAGGACACAGGTGGATTACTGTAAGGCTAACTATGAGTACAAACTGGACACATCCGCTAAGGGCAATCACAAGCCATCTTCACATATGTCTGCAGTCTCAGAGGCACCAACCCAACCCACCCTGTAATGGTGGTCAATCACAGCACATACACACACACACCATAGCTACAGACAACCTGCTGTAGACAGGTTTAGGGCAGACATCACCACCCTGGATCACCATCAGTATAGGTGGATATGCACAGCATGCACCCCTCCCCTCATCATTATGTATCAGGTCCAAACTACCTAATCAAAAAGCAAGTCCCCTTGAGGCCTGATAACATTCATGTCTGCATCTAACATGAACCCAGGCATATGCTTTCAGCTCCATTGCACACTGTATGCAAGGAAAGCCTGAGCACCATTGACATCCCATCTGCAAGGAACACGGCCACTGTCATCCCTCTGCACAAACGTGTATGATGAATGGTGGTTTATGCAATGTACTGGCCCTCATTGTGGGGAACATGACACATCAGGACCGGGAGTACAATGCATGTTAATGCAGTGCTGCCAGGTACAGGGGTATGATGTGTTTATAAGTGGTGGCTACTGATAGTCTATATGTGTGTGCTGGCTCTGTAAGAACTCTGGGCAATGTCTGAGGTCTTCTGATGTGTTACCCTGTGTATGTTCTCCAGGTTCCATGCAGTGGCAAATGCCTTACACTGATGCGGATACAGCACCCATCACAGAGGCTGTAATCTTAAACTATGCCATCCTTTCTGGCCATAGCCAGCAAAATCTGCAGGAGTAGACTGCCCTTTCAGATGAGATCATCCACAGAGTGAATATGTTGGGCCACCATGGACGCACAAATGATCAGGTCAGGCATAGAGCAACTGACCTGGTACGTCATGCCTGGCAAAGGGCTGCTGCTGTAGTGAGGGACTGTACTGCTACCAGTGTGAGGCCAGCCACACAGGCCCCACTTACGGCAACAGAAGAGCTCATTTCCAACCTTGGGGTAGCCCCCACACAAACTCAATCAGTGTAATGAGGTAGCATTTAAACTGTCTTCTACAGAGTATCTAGATGCATATGTCAGTGCAAAATGGATTAGTGGGTGGGGTGTAGTAATGCACACAAGTGCACATCTGTGGCGAAGGACAGCAAATTGTGTAATATCATAGTGTGTACTGTACCTGTGCAGAAATGTAGCATTCATCTTGTAACAATGCCTAATGTGAATCTGCTGACAATACCTCTCCCTCACAACTACTTAGATCCCTGTGGTCTGCACATGGGACAGCAGGCTGAACCCAGTAATTATGGGGTTTCCCTGTTGTGGCTCACCAGTACCTCAGGCATACTAAAGTTAATGCATGTGACCATGAACACAACTGTTACACTCAGCCATTTGGCAATATCTGCATGTTTACCTTTGGTGGTGTTTACTGCATTGCATCATGGTGGTCATGACAGGGGCTTATTTGCAGAAGATGTCACATATCTGTAGCATACCTCACAACCTGTCATTGCAGGACATTTGGATAAAGACCGACAAAATGGGGGGGGGGGACAAAGGCCCAAAACTAAGGTCATATTGTAGAAATTAGTGGTATACAGCATGTATAAATGGTCTACACACCTGTTAGAATGCCAGGTATGTGTGATATGCAAAAATTAGACTACAATAGACAAGTTCAAAATACTGCCAACCTTTCATGTGACCTGCAACCTGTACAATTCAATTGTAAAGCAAACAAATCTGTTAGGGGAACAATAATGACATATAACAATAGTGCAACAACCTAGATGTGTATGTGTGCACAGGCTGAAGCTAGTACTGTGTTGAGGCAGCTTTCGATATAACTACAGCAGTATATCTTATTGGGTACATAAGAGCCAACAATTACAGAGACTCTTTGATTAACAGCAACTAACAGTCAGTGGTCCTACCAGGATTATCCTAACATGTACCCAGTTGCCTGCTACAGTACCAGCCATGATTCACATAGATCTGACAAAGCTAATAAGGGACCACATGTTTGAGATGTATCAGCCTGGAGAAGGGTACCAAAACATTTCCACAGCATTGCACATACCATGGAACACACAGTGCAATCAGTCATCAAAAGATGGTGAATATGTGGGGCTACAGTGACACTGTGAAGGAGTGGACATCCCACCAAAGTCAGTGAGAATACAAGACCAAAACTGGCCAGAGAGGCTAGCAAGAGCCCTACAGCAACAGTAAAGGAGTAGCAGGAATCACCAGCAAGTACTAGGTGTGTACTACATGTCACAACAACCTTCCGTGTTCTCCATATGTCCTGCTTATAGGATAGGGTTGGAAGATGGCAGAAGTTCCTCACACCAAACAATATCCAGGACTGGTGAAAGTCTGAAAACAATACATCAGGTCTCATCAAAGCAAATGGGAATATGTGTTATGTTAATATAGGAACATGGTTGTACTCATTGGCCACTGTTCTGACTGGTGTGTTCGGCACAATATCACCACTGCACATCACCAAAGCAACACCACCCCCCACGGTGAAGCATGGTGATGGCAGTGTCCTGCTTTGGGGTTGCTGTTCACAAGCTGGAACTGCTGATGTGGCCAAGTTAGGGAGATTATGAACAGTTCAAAACACTGGTCCCTTGGGGCTGCAAAATATTCTGGTGTCTATCACATAGTTAGGAATCATGAGGAATTCCACCTTTCCACACAACAATGGCCCAAACCATACATCCATATCAACAGAAGGATGGCTTCACCAGAACACATGCAACATTCTGCACTTGCCAAGTCAGAGCTCACACCTATGTCCAATAAGATATATGCAGGGTGACCTGAAGAGGGCAGTGCACAGGGGATGCCTTTGCAATCTGACATAGATGGAGATATTTTTCAAGGGAGAGTGTGCAAACATTGGCAAGTCAAGATGTGCCATGTTGATAGACACCTTCCCAAGAGGACTGTGTGCTGTGATTAAATCAAAAGTTGCTTTAACAGAGTATTACTTTATGGGTGTGCACACACATGCAACCAGCCTATTGTACCTATTTCAGTTACCAGATGTTACCTGTAACTGATGTGTATGTTCTTCATTTGGCTTGCACAAATTATATGTCATATGAAAATATGGCAATGTTATGACTTGATTTCTGAGGTCTCGTGATATATCACAAAAAACTGGCATTTTAACAGGTGTATGTACACTTACTATATCCATTGTAAGCTTGGGAAGTTGTTTGAGTAACCGCCTTTGTTTTAAAATACATGTACTGCAGGTTATGCAGTCTGCACTTCCATAGGTTCATAGGTAGGTACTAGGCTATTGGCCCTAGGGACTATACAAGATTAGCCAAAACGGTACCCTGGCTTTCGCCACTGAAGAAAATTATTTTCCTGTGCCTCTGTCAAGCAGAACCATAGAAGTGATCCCTGGGGTGAATTTCCTATTACCCATCCAATCATCAAGATTTTTCTTGAAAAGTGTTAATGAGGAGCTCTGTTTGACATAGATAGGTAATCTGTTCCAGAGTATGGGAAGTCTCTGGGACAGAAATCTATCCCTCCAGCATGTTCTGCTCATTGTGGTGACAAGGTTTAGGTCCCTAAAGCATGTAGCTTGGAGGGATTGGGATTTCTTTAAGTGGAGCATGTCCAACAACTCTGAGTTTGACATAGCTTTGTATGTTAGGCAGAGTTCGCCTTTGAGTAGGCGATATGCGACGGAGTAAAGCTGAAGTTTTTTGAGTCGGTCTGCATAAGGCATCTGTTTGAGGCCAGTAATCCTCTTTGTGAGGTATTTTTGTGGCCTTTCCAGTTGTTGTAGATGTCTTGTGAGGTACATAATAAAAGGGGTGTTGTACTCTATAATGGGTCTAATGAGTGATGAGTAGAGGGGAACAATGACCTCTTTTTTTCTGGATGAGAAACCTTTTGTAATGAGGTGTGCCATGTAGAAGGATTTCCTGACCACTGTGGCGATGTGATTATCAAAGGAGAGACTACTGTCCGCCTGTGTCCCAAGGTCTCTTATCACACTTTCAGTGTTAATTAGACTACCGCCTATGTGGTAGTTCATGGGTACAGAGTTTTTACCAAAGGGGATGACAATGCACTTTTTGGCATTGAGCTTGAGACCATGGCTTTGACACCAGGCATCTGACTCAGTGAGGCCCTTTTGTAGGATGTCCACATCGTTAGGAGTTTCGATTATGGCTCCTAGTTTGCAGTCATCTGCAAATTTAGTTAGCCAAAGACCTTCTGTGTTAGCCTGGACTTCAGAGAAGTAAATACCAAACAGGAGAGGACTCAGGACTTAATCCTGTGGTGTTCCACTTGTCACTGGTCTGAAGCCTGATTTGGAGTCTGCTACTTTCACAATGTGGGTTCTGTCAGTAAGCCAGTTGGCAACACATCTTGCGACATAGGGAATTATACCTAGTTTAGTGAGTTTATCTATAATTCCATAGTAAGGAATGGTGTTGAATGCCTTGGCAAGATCAAGATAGGCTGTGTGAACCACCTTACCCTCATTTATGGCTTTGGTGACTGCTTCAAAAAAGTCTATCAGGTTTAGGAGACATGATTTGCTTTTTACAAACCTGAACTGTGTGGGGGTCCAGAGATTGGAGAGCGACAATGTCTTTGTTTATGAGTTCCATGATGATACGTTCCATGGCCTTGCAGACCAGGCTCATCAGGCTAATGGGGCGGTAGTTCCCTGGGTCTGTTGTGGCCACCCCCCTTTGTGGAGTGGGATAACCGTCACAGTGCACCATTCAATGGGCACAAAGCCTGAGGTGAGGCTATGACTGAACATGGTACTTGGGTGGGGTGCCAGTTCATTCTGTAGTTCATATAGAAGGCAGCCTGGGATGTTGTCAGGTCCCATGGATGCTGTGCTCTTGGCTTTGGAGAATGAGTTTTTTACCTGTGCAGCCATGATTACAGGAACTTTGCATTCTTCCGGTATAAAGATGGGCCCTTTAGGGGGTGAGAAGGGGGTAAAGTTAGCACTGAACCTATCTGCCAGGATGTTGGCAATATCAGTTGGTTCTGTATATTTAGTCTCATTGTGCTGTAACTCCGAGCAGATCTGAGTGTTGCCATTAAGATTCTTGACATAGCTGTAGAATGCTTTGTGGTTGTCTTTAGAATCAGTGGCGATTTTGTTTTCATAACTAGCTTTGGAGGATTTTATGAGGGATCTCAGCTTCTTACTGAGGCTGACCAGGGAGTTCCTCCAATCGTGGGATTTTACTCTTTTTTTTGCAACAGTTTCTTTCTTCTGTTGTAGAATTTGTTTATGGCAAAAGACCACTAGATTGGCTTCCTTTTTTTGGAGCATAGCATCTTGGTTCTGTTAGGGATAGCATGATCCATGCACTCCTGTAAGTGCTTATAAAGAGCATTTGTGTAGGATTTAGCAGTCGTACCTCTATTGTCCATCTGCATGGGTGTCATGAAGTTTGCCACTTCTGTCTTAAGAAGCATGAAGTTGGCTTTGTAGAAATTTTTTATGGTTGTTTTCCTAATTGGGGGTGGGAGTGGGATGTGGATGTCTAGGGTGATTAGCTTGTGGTCGGATCTGACCAATGAGGAGCTGACCTCTGGTGTGGAACACTGGTCACCCATGTTGGTGATGACCAGGTCTAGGATATTGCTGCCCCTGGTGGGGGTGGGAATAAGTTGATCCAAGGTGTTGGAATTGAGGATTTCCAAAAAGAGCTGGTACACGAGTAGCTTTCCCAGTTGATGGTGGGGTAGTTGAAATCACCCATTATTAGGGTGTTGGGTTGTACCTTAATATTTTCCAATGTATCAAAAAAAGAGGAGTGGGAATCCTGGGGCATGGAGGGGGGTCTGTAGCAAGCTACAATCTGGATTGTGGTTTTGCCCAGAGTTAGTTGAACCTGGATAATCTTGGATGCATTATGCTAAGCAACTAACTTGGAGGTGTGGATATCCTTAATGAATATGGACACGCCTGCACCTTTAGTGTTTCAGTCTGGGTTTGGTGGCTGAAAGGTGTGGTATGAATTATAGCCTGGGAATGCAGGGGTGCTCTCTGGAGCTTTGAACCAGGTCTCTGTCACTGCACAGATGTCGATGTTCTCCATTTTAAGGAGTGCCTCGAGTGAATGCATTTTGAGGTTTAGACTTCTAGCATTGAGTAGCATTACCCTCAGATTTTGCTTGCTTGTACCTGTTACAGTGGTGAATTTGTCATTTGAACCTTGCCTAAAAAGGCACTATAGGGGTGGAGAGCCTTTCCCAGTATCCAGAATCCCAAGGGGGACAGGTGCAGTCCATCTCTGGCAAAGCAGCGTGGTCTGTGATCATGTCATCCCAGGCAGACAGATACTGGATTCACTTAGAATGACACCAGAAGCTTAGCCAATTGTTGAAGTCAATCATTTTTTCCTTGTACTGTGGTATCATTCTGGGTGATGGCAGGATGCTACTCAGGGCTAGGGTCATACCTGCCTGGGCTACAAGATCGGAGAGCTCCTCCATGTCTCTTTTCATGTAGTCCGGGGAGGTGCATCTCAGGTCATTCACACCAACATGGACAATGACAGAGTCATATTTGTACTTGCTCTAGAGTGACCTGAGTGCATGCGTTATGTGGCAGATCCTGGCACCTGACAGGCAGCTGACAGTAACTTTCTCCTTGTTTAGCCTGGTGAGTGGAACATCAGTGTGCCTGACTATAGAGTCACCTATGACTAGAGTGTTGGGTACGTTATGCCTTATGGGCTGTAGTTGAGTGGCACACTGACTATGTGGGCTATGTGTCATTCGGGTTGTGTTAGGGGGTGGAAGTTGCTTGCATTTCTGCTTTGGAGGTCTCGGTTGTTTGGGCAGATTTTTACTGAGAGCTTCTGTGAATGTAGGTGTGTGTTTTGTGCTTCTGTGTGTGTGTTTTGGTGGTGTAGGTTTTGAGGGACTGTGATGAGTGTGGAGCGGTGCAAGTGTTTACCTTCTCCTCTTGACTGTCTTGTCCAGTCTTTGGTGAAGAGAGCTTTGCTTCCACTTTGACTATATAAGTGCATCTCTCACAGGTCATAGTGTTGGGTGGTAGGAGGAGAAGGTTGTCTGTGTACATGAGGCAATTGCTGCATTGTCCCAAGATGCCCAGATTCATCAGGTAGACAGGAGAAAACACTGGGAGCTTACCTTTAGACATGCCTGGATAGGTGCTTATTTATTAAGTACTAAAAACTGTTTTCCTCTAGTCAAGTGAGGAAAATTGAGTGCTGTAGTAATTTGTAGCTTATTTAGTGCTTACAACGAGTTCTGAACAAGTGCTGAGCTCAAAGAAACAGATTTGAGTGCTAAAACTAAAAAGCTGGCTAGTTGCAAGGGAAAATTTGAAGAGCAGACTTTATGGCACCTGGAATAGTTTAACCCTAGTTAAGTGGGGGGGGCTCAGGAGCTCACAAACAATCCGGGACACAGCAAATCCGTATCTGGACAAGACCTGCCACAGGAAAGGGGGGAAGCAAGCTTAGAATTTTTTTTTCAGTAAAAAAATATTTTTTTTTTTCAGTAAAGTGGAAATGGAGATAGCTAGAACAGAAGTTAATTCAATGTTATGAATCTCAGTGGGTTCGCCTTCAGAAATGTTCTCTGTTAGATTGAATGAACTAATGAGACTAGACTGGGAGGAGTGCCACAGATCAAATATGCAGTATGGGCGGGCAACTGCAAAGCCACCAAGTATAAGAACACCACACCACAACACTAGGGAGGGTAATTAGGACATTACTTAGTGGCACCAATCCACAGGCCAACCCAGTAATGTATCAGACAAACACAGGAGTTATGAGGAACAGACCAAACATATGAGCCACACATGTAGACGTTCAGCAAAACCCTGTACAGTTGGGGGGTATGTGCTGCAGGAGTTGCCACAGTGTTATACGGGTGAAAATCAATAATTTATATGGGTGCAGTGTGTGCTAGGTGAAGGGCCATCACCTACTAACACTACTCATGTATCCCAGAGGTGTATATTGCACTGCATAATGCTGAGGGTCTGTCCAGAGTGTGTATGTTATTGTCTGACTGTGTGTTGTGAATGCTGCCAGTCAGCCAGTGTGAGGTCTGTGTAATCCTGTGAATGCCCCCAGTCAGCCAGTGTGAGGTCTGTGTAATCCCTTTGAGGCACCTCACGTGTGTGTGTGTGTGTGTGTGTGTGTGTGTGTGTGTGTGTGTGTGTGTGTGTACCAGGAAACCTTATAGTGTCAGTAGTAATTTACATATGTTGTTTTCCCTCGCAGGTGGACATGGTGGCTGCAGTCCCTCCCACTCTGATACTGATGGTCAGTGTCTCTACAGAATCTGACAGTGATGATACCCATATTGAGGGACAGGTGGGGTTGTCATGGGCTGATACTGTGCCATCAGTAGGCATCCCGCTATTGTCAACTCCATCCCCACACACAGTCACAATGCCCACACATACCCCGTCACCAGTGGCCACAGATAATGGACAGTTGGTGAGTGATGGTATGGAACAGGCTACTGTGGTGACTATGGCAAATGAGGGTGCAGGCACTAGCCATTTCCAGAGTGCTGGCAAGGTCACACACAGGCAGATAGGCAGTGGTGCTCAGAGGAGAATTGCAGCCCATCATGCCCCTGTTGCAAGTGCCATGGCAGCAGTCACCAGACACATGTTTCAAAATATCATGGGGACACAGGCACGTAATGAACATAATACCAGACATATACGCAGGGTCTTGGATGAGCATGTCCCTGGTGTACATGGCAATATGAACTCACTGCCGCCATCTGTGTGCATACTGTGGTCATGGATAGATGGTGGGGGAGACCTTGGCACTCCTTGACTGTGAAATATCTGTTCTTGAGTGTTTGGCGGATACTGGCCAGCAGCCATGTGGCGGTAGGGCAGCACCATAATCACCTGAGGGTCTACATGGCCATGAACCATCACATTCCCATTCTGGCAGTACCACAAGCACTACTGAAGGGGGAATGCTTTCCACTCCATGACACAGTGGTCCATACGCATGTGATCCTGGCTGGTCCAGGGATCCAGCAGGTAGTAGTCACTGCATCTGGACTTGGCCCTGGTGGTGCCGGAGATAACCTTGGCAGGCATAGTTCCCGTGTCCATGTCCAGAGATGGTGAACTTTACACCTTGCCATGTATGGCCCACGGCTGTCCAAAATACCTCTGTGTAGGGTGCCTGCATGGCATGACTGTGTGCATACAAACATACACACATCACCCTCAGAAAAGTCACCTACACACGCACACACACACACACACACACACACACACACACACACACACACACATACATACAAACCACCCCACCACTGCCCATTTAATGAACACTCCCCAAACACACACACATGATGTCAACCATGTGGCCCAGCCTAGGCTAATGGAAAACCCACACAACACCCTGTACATATGATGATACCTGTGCCACATCCATGCCATCCATACCATCGATGCAGGGACATGCTTATATGGGTCTGATGCACAGGGTGACTTTAGAAGAGCGTAGCTATTTAATGCTGTGTAAGGTTCTGTCATCTGGCACTTGTAATGGGTACACAGCAGGGTCGGTGTGTACCTTTCCAGCCATGATGCATTATTGGTGCTAGTAACACTAAGCAAATGTGTTCTCACATGCTGTATTCTTTTAGTGTTCCAACTTCCAGGTGTCTGTGTGTCAGCAGGATGTGGCCCTGCAGACATCACCAACAAGGGGTATGGCAGTGTAGTAACACATCGATCACATCATTGTCCGGGTACAGCTGTGTCTGCACACATTTCCCGGGTCTGTGCAACAGTTCTTGCATGTGCCTCACAGCTTATAGGGCTGAGGAGTTGTATCTCAGTCTGTGATGGTTGACATCAGCTCTAGTATAGTGGACAATGGTAAGTGTGGTGGGTGGAACACACCTCAGATTGCTAATGCCCTCAACCCCAGAGGATATTGTGTCGACCAAACACACAGAGAATAGTGTTCACATGCACACACACACACACACACACACACACACACACACACACACACACACACACACACACACACACACACACACACACACACACACACACACACACACACACACACACACACACACACACACACACACACATGCATGCACAGGATCACAGTTGCCAGTGTTCTGTTTGGAACCCCTACCATCAAGTTGTGGTACTACACTGTTATGCGGTGTTTGCAGGTGGCACAGGACTACTAGCATGATGAGTATTACAATGTACTTGTAAGGTGAATAACATCATGTGGCCTTGTGGGGTATGGCAATGGTGGCTCTACTGGGTGTGAGAGTACTCATAATAGTGTTGCATACAAGTATACACACTCACAACCACTGCTATACACACCATTGCATATACACACACACACACACACACACACACACACACACACACACACTTGCCAGTAATGACATTAGCAAACCAACCTATCTTGTTATTCATACCATACCATTCCATACTGTTGCATAGGACTTATAGAGCTGAAGAGTGTCTACAGATACCATTACGGTTGATGTGAACAGTAGACCTCATACAGTAGACTTTGGAACATGTACTGTGTGTATTATGGCATAAAATATGAATCCATGCCCACCTAATGTATGTCATTGGCACACAAACACACACACACACACTAGATACCCTTTTCTCACACACATTTCCAGGACTGGGGGTTGAACCCCTACCTTTCTATTTATTGTTACTACATTTAACTCGAAAACACTAAGGAACACGTCGACAATAGAAATAAACCAAAATAACCCCTTACGGCCCATAATATCTGGAAGTATGTCCAAAACTTTTAATTTTGGAAAGGTGGTGGATGCCTTGGTAAAACCCATTTACAAGTCCATAGAACACATTATCATAGATTCATGGGACTTTTTAGGTCGACTTAAAAATGACATGATATCACCTGGATGTACTTTGGTCACCATTGATGTGGTGGATCTATTCTCCAGTATACCTCACGACGATGGACTTTCCAGATTGGAATCCCAGTTGACAAAGGCCAGTCACCTAACATTTGATAAGAAATTGTTAATTGTGGAATTTATGGAAATAGTTTTAAAATACAACTTCATCTTATTTGAAGGGGAGTACTATGTACAAAGTAGGGGTACAGCAATGGGAGCGGCGTGCACGATTTATGCAAACCTCTATCTGCACGACTGGGAGGAAGAATACATCTTAAATACTAACTGGTATAATCATATGGCAAGTTATTACCGGTTCCTGGACGATGTGTTTATGATATGGACAGGTACCCCTAGCCAATTAGAAAACTTTAAGGAATATTTAAATACAAGGAGTAGTTGGCTTAAATTCGCATTCAATGTTGACAAAAATAAAATAACATATTTGGACACCCAGATCGAAGTAGTAAGTAATAAGATAAAAACGAATATACATAGGAAGGAAACTTTCAGCAACAGCTATTTACATTATTCGAGTTGTCACCCCTCCAGTCAGAAAAGAAGTATAATTAGGGGTCAATGTATAAGAGCAGCTAGGATGACCTCAGACTATGCTGACTTCTTAACAGAACTGAGGAAAATAGCTGATATGTTCCTTCAGAGAGGGTATCCTAGGTGGTTAGTAATGGATGTAACTGAATATGTAAAAAAAGAATGGGGTAATAAATATATCCCCCTTTTAGGTGCTGGACCCCTTAGGGAGCAAAACAACAACAAAAAAGAAAATGCAATGGAAGGTAAAAATGTAGAATATAATAGAGCCTGCATAGTACAATATACTCCATGGAATAGAGAGGTAAAGAATATTATTACCAAAAATTGGAGCATATTCAAAACTGATAGAAAATTAGTGGACATAGTAGGAAATGCACCTAAGTTTGTAGCCAGGATGGGGCCAACATGAAAAATGAGATAGAAAGGAAAAAAGGGATTGATGGGGAAGCAGGTGTCCTTGGGGGAACATCTAGTTGTGGCACCTGTAACCAATGTAGGTACATCACAAAGAAGAATAGCATTATGTTGGATGACCTATATCACACAAAAATTATTTTTAAAAAAGGTAATTGCAGGACAAAACATATAGTTTACTTTGCTTATTGTACGAAGTGTCCCTGTTATTATATAGGGAAGACCGACAGGTGTCTTCGACAAAGGATTTACGATCATTACTATAATATTAAAAAGGAAGACACCAGGAATGCCTTATGGAGGCACATTGCCCAGTCAAATGGCTGTAATGAGTTTCATTTTGGTATATTAGACATGGCCAAGGAGAATCCAAGGGGAGGATGCATTAAAAAGAAACTTGCCGAATTAGAGACTAGATGGCAAATCAGATTAAATGCCTCTACCCCCCCTGGACTCAATGACCATATATCCATTAAGCCCATTTTGGAGAATATTGTAAATTAAAGAAGCTAAGTGGAATTCCCACTTGTATACAAATGAATTTTTTAACAAATGAATTTTTTAACAAATGAATTTCTAATCACACATAACAGTGTATATTATATGGTAGAAGTTTCATTTTGCAATGATTCAATAGTAGTATTTGTATCATTTCACAGTAGGAATGCATTTGAGTAATAAGATTAGTTGATTAAAGTAAATACAAGGACAGTTTTATTAGAATAAGCACACTGGCACTTTAAATATTAATTAACAAAATGACGTATTTTTTAAAAAAAAGTATTTAAGTAATGGAATACTGTTTAAGGATTGTTCTGAAGAAGTCTATTTAAATTAGATGAAAGCGCTCAACAACTGAATTTTATCTGTAATAAAGAAGTGTTTTATCCTCAGAGTGTGTCGGTGTGGAACTGTGTACGGGTAAAAGCAACAAGCTATTTTGGTTTATTTCTATTGTTACTACATTGTTACACATTTATTGCACACACCAAGGAGGTTATGGGGTGCTACGTGTCCCAAGGTACTTCTAAGGTGAGGGACATCACCAGGCTTTGCAAATTATGACAATGTATGATGTACTGGGTGAGAAAGGCCACAAAATACTGTAACCTACACATGTACACACTTACACACAATAATACCCACACACATTTGCCAGGACTCCTATTAGAACCCTTAGCTATGTGGTTATTGGTATTATAATGTTATACAGGTACCGCACACACCACAAAACTTATAGGTTGTGAACTGTCCCAAGGTACTTATATAGTGGATAACATCTACAGCACTTGTAAGGTATGGCAGTGGTAGTTGTACTGGGTGAGATTATCCACCATCTACTTTCACCCACATGTTTACACACTCACAAACACATTCAGATGAACTAATGCACATGCACACATTTGACAGTACTGAGATCCATGTGTTCAAAGAGTCATAGGTGTGTATATGGCAAATGGCAATAGAGGCTTTACAAGGCTAGCCCTTGGGAATATACTGGCATCATGCCACCTGATGATACTCCCCAGTGGTATCTACTGAGTATAGTCACTGGAGTGATCCCCAGGGTGGGTATTCTATTCTCCATCCACTCCTCCTGATTTCTCTTGAAGAGGGCCAGTGATGTGCTTGGCTTGACATTTATGTAGCATCTATTCCATAGCATGGCCTGTCTCTGTGTTGTGAACCTGTACGTCCAGCATGTCCTGTTGATTGTGAGGATGGGGTTGAGGCATCTGGGGCATGCTGTGTGGACATATTGGTTTTCTCGGATGTAGCATTCCTGACAGGGTTGGGTCAAACATGACTGTGTATGTCAGGCAGAGATCACACCTAAGTAGCCAATATGAGACAGAGATTCATTGCAGTTGTTGGAGTCTGTCCATATGGGGCAAGTGTGTAGTACCTTAGATCCTCTTTATAAGGTACATTT
>NC_056737.1:136035213-136120213 GCF_019279795.1 Protopterus annectens | reverse complement strand
GCTGAGAGGTGTGCCTACAAGCAATTGACTGCTGGTGCTGTAGAAATGGTCAATCACCTTGGTGATATATTACAGTGGTGGAATCTCTGTGCATTTCTGTTCTGGCCTGGTCTGATTTCCAGTCCATGTTTGGGTAATATACGTCAGACAGGATCAGGGTGACAGGCAGACTCCAGATAGATTTATAGGGGATAAGATATGTGTGTGGGGGTGTCCTGGGTCAGATATGTTTGCCTATAGCTACCAGTGCTTTGCATATGGGTCTTCACGAAGGTTGACTGCACTTGGAGGGTTTGTGTGTGTCAGACTGTTTGACTAGCCTGGAGGTATGTGTTTGTCTCACATATATGTATGGCTCACCTCATTTTGCTTGGATGGCCATATTTTGGGGTCAGGATGTTGCATAGGATGAGTGATCAGGGAAGGGTGTGTTACTCCCCATGACTGTGTGCTAGGGTTCTGTGGGTACAGACATGTCACCATCTTCCAGGGTTAGGACTGACTGCAATGAGTGCATTCCCATGTTTAGACTCCTAGCCCTGCCTGTCGAATGCTCAGAGTTATCACAGAATGTCTACATTCTTGACTCATATATCTTGTTGGTTACCCAAACAAATGTGGTTTTCAAGGGAAAGTTTTTTTCAAGTCACTCAGGGTTAAAGTCAGATATTACTGACAGTTGACACTGCAGTTTCAGACTTTGTACCCATCAGACATTCCATGCTACTACAGTCATTCCATCAACTTTATAACATTATTAGAGCAGTATTTCAAAGGCATCCTTCTCTTTGGACCTTTTTCACCCCATTATTCATGGCTTTGTCACGATTTCTGTCTCTCTGACACTGCCAGGTTTTCTCCTAGCAGTTAGTAGCATGGCCTTTCTTTGCATTTTGTAGACTGTTATGTTGGTGTTATGGACCCCATGACACTCCCTGACAGGGCACTGTGAGTGAGGCATGGGCATTTGCCACAGGCCTGTAGGCCAGGTGTGACAGATGCAGGCCATCTGTAACAAGGCAGTGCATTATGATGATCATACGTTCCCAGGCTGCTGGCAGTGGACAACCCTGGGATGGTACCAGTAAGTTGACTGTGGGTGTTACTGACAATTGCTTTCTGTTTGTGTTGAGCCATCACTCTAGTTGACGGCTGGATCCTGCTTAAGGCTAGGGACATGTTACTGCATTTCATTGGGACTATGGTGGGGGTGACACATCTGTACACTATACATATTTGCAGGGACTGTGCTGATATTTGCTTAACATTTTGGTCCCATTTAGCATAGTGGGGTGTCCTATATTTGAGACTACAGACATAACAGTATCGACCACAGGTCAGATAGTTCTGGCATAAACATTTGTAGCTTCAGACTTCTTACCTTTCAAAGCCATACTTCCACTGCCAGACCTGCTATGATATCACGGTGTAAAAGTCTGTAGGTGAGGATTTCATGGATGTCGCCATGTGGGGGTCTTTGCCAGACATTCCTGTATGGTTTTCTAAAGCTGATCTTCTGGATGAGATGGGTGGGTATGGGACCCCCACTTTGACATCCATGCATGTGATCTATGACCCCTAGTTACTTGGCTCACCAGATATACTGCAGTGGTATTTGTCAACTAGAGTGGTACTGCATGGTGTGGGTAGGCCAGTACTTAGAATGCATGTTCTGCTGTCCCACAGAGCTGTCAGTTGTCTGCTGCTATCCCAGAAAGCCATGCCATTCCCTTGCATGCTTGAATCAATACCATAGATATATCAGAACATTCCACTCCATTCATTTATTTTGTTAAGGAGACTGACTTACCTTGTGCCTAAGGCTGTTGTGAGGATGGTGCCTGAGGGCTACCTATGTCAGATGCACACAGTACACTGCCTATACATGGTAAGCTATAGCTGGTGTGACGTTTGGCATCCATTTTACTATGTGTGTGAGTCAGAGAGAGAGATCAGTCCCTCGGGCACTTCTGTGTCAGTGTATGGTCTATGCGTTGCCTCTTTGCCAAGGACAGGGCATACTGGGCACCTCTCCATCTACCTACAGTGGCACACTCAGGATGTTCCTCCTCTGAGTCCCTCTGTGCCTGTGGAGACCTTGGCAATGGCGGGGGCTGTGTGGCCCTTCCCCATTTCGTTCCTGCTGTAGCTGTTTCCACAGGATCATATTGTGTGGCATGGTACATACTATGAACAATGTGTGGACATGTGGTTGGAGAGTACTGCATGACTCCACCAGATATGTTAAGGCAGTGGAACTGACTTGAGCATCCCAAACACATGCTCTATAATGATCCTGGTTTGTGCGTGTGCCTCATTATGGCATTCTTATGTGGGTTTGTGTGCATTTCTGATGGGTGTCATCAGCCATGACTCCAGTGCATAGCCAGCATTCCCCACCAGATGGCTATATGGGATGTCCCCACTAATAAATGACACCCGGTACAGCTGTGACAAATGCCAGACGTGGGAGTCATGATAGCTTCCAGGACTGCCAGTACACACATTCATGATAATGCCTTGGGCATTGCACACAACCTGGCAGTTGATGGAGTGGAACCCCTTGCGGTTTAGGTAGACCCTACCCTGTTCACTGGGTGGTGCTTTGATGTGGATGTGCATGCAGTCTATAGCACCCAGTATCTCCGGGTATTCTGCTACACGGTGGAAGAGATGCATATTGCTGGTCCTCTCCTCATGGGTGCTGGAAAAATAAATGTGCTTAGCGGCATGTGGTTGCATGGCATCCAGGAACTGGTGTAGTATCCTGGATGCAGATGCCTATTCTTAAAACTACACATACCTTGTTATCCACTGGATGGCTTCGTTTCTGTTGGTTCTGGGTCTGAGGCAAGGCAGGCACAGCTCAACAAGTTGGTGAAGTATGTCCCTGTCCACCCTGTAGCGCTCTATCTACAGATCATGTACCCCTGGTAGGTTACCCTGGGTCGAAACACTCTTCTCCTCCTTCTCGGCCTGAGTTGGTTGTCAGCATTATCCTCCTCACCACCCTCAGTCTCTAGCACATACTGATAGAGCAGAGCAATAGCAGCCCCTAACATGTTTTGTTAGTGTTGTCATTTTAAAATTCTCCTGAATGTGTACACCAGTGGTGTAGAGTTTGTGGGAAAAAAACAGACTGAAAGGTGCTAGCATAGTTTATAGTAGTGTGCTGGGCTGCTGCCTATTTAATTGGCTGATTCTGATACATTCCACCTGCCAGCTATGGTAGTTCTCTTTGATTGCCTTCCTTATGCTGTTTCCCCTTCCCATTTCCTCCGTTTAAGCCCCGATGTGCGACGTGCATATCCGGTGTTCAATTGTAAACAGTTCTGCTACTTCTGGAATTTTCTTTTTTTTTTTTATGCCCAGAGCATGCCGCACACACACATTTAGTTAAAGTAAACAGTTTTAAGCAGAACTGGCCCTCCCTGGATGCGAACACACTCTGCATTTCATGGAATAAGACAATACAGCCTCAGGCACACCCCCTTCCTTAGCTGTACTTAGCTAAGGGCAAACACGGGCCACTGAGCTCCAATGTGCTTACAGCAAGCATGACACACCCCCTTTTCATGTTAGCTGCTCCTTCTGTCTACACGGTGGTGTTAGAACAACTACACAGTTAGGTGCAGTCTGACACTTAGAAGAAATCTGTGATTTAGTAAAAATCCCCTCATTTGCATACACCACTGCCTTACTCCATAGTTATGACACTTAGACTGGGCCTTTTCCCTTAGCAACCACTAATCCCTGGTATTGTTTTTATTCTGCATGCCACTGACTATAATGGCAAAACACAGACTTCTGTAAAAATTAATTTTTCCTCTTTTTTTTTATTTTCGGCATGATCCCATTTGCACGCCATTGCCCTATGCTTAAACAGCCAAGATCGGCTAAAAAAAAAGTTTTATTTAAAAAAAATTAAAACTATTTATCATGCCAATGGCCAAATGGCCATTGGCATGCCTAATAGTTATAATACCTGCTTTATTTGGAGCTGTCATGCCTCCATTTTCTAATTTGCAGAAATGTGCCCAGCTAGTAACTGAACACATTTCTGCTTCTTACACTATTCCTGCATGGACATCTGCCTGTTTGCTGAATTGCTAATTCATCTCATTTGCATGGTTTTCACCAGCAAATGAGGTAATTAGCATTAGGCAGTGATGTCCATGTAGGAATAGTGCAGGAGCGCTTGTGCACATTCCGGGAGCCCTTTAATGAATCACTCGGCAGCCATGTTCCATGCAGCAGTTGCTGCACTATTCCTGCACTCAGTGTAGGGTTTAATGAATCCCAGGTAATGAATAAATACATTTATATTTATTTATTTATTGACATTTCTTTACTGGAAGGGTCTGACTGGACATAGCTGTCCATTTTCAGTGGAGGCCCGGGGAGAAAAGATCCATAACATTTAGTGAGATACAGTAAATATGAAGTTTACATAGACAAAAGTGGTATGGACAATACAATTTAGAAAATATAATAGGTAACAATATATGATAAGAATCATAAAAATATAACAATTGTATAAAAATACTAAGACAAGTTGTCTTAGAGGAGGTATTAGTATGTTTGTATGTGGGTGGGTTGCATGAGAAGGTGCTTAAACTAGGGGGAAAATAGTACTACAGGATAGGTGCTAGGTCAGAGAAGTGGAAGTGGTTAAGAGAGGTATTTGGAGTGAAATTACATAAAATTAGTGGGAGTTTTAAAGAAGATGTAAGCTGATGGATAACAGAGCAAGATTAGTATAGACCAGCCAGGTACTAAGCAATTGCAGGTCCAGGAGTTCTTTAGGTAGGATTTGAGTTAATTTTTGAAGATGGTTTTGTTGGATTGAGTCTTAGTTTCAAGTGGTAGGGAGTTCCAAGTCTTGGCAATGTTACTAGAATAAAAGGAGTCACCAGGTTTGTAATGGCTTTTGGAGACTGCAGTTAGAGCTTTGTTGGTGGATCTTAGTTCTCTGTGATTGGAGAAAAGGGTGATCGGATCTTGTAATGCTGGAGTTTTACTGGGATGGTATAGCATTTGGTGGGCTAGAGTAAGCTGGTTTAAGGCTAAGGTGTTTGGAAGTTCCAACCAAGAGAGCTGTTTTAGGGCTTGACAGTGATGAGTTTGGTAGGATGAGTTTGTGGCAAATTTTGCTGTTTTGTTGTAGCATGCAGATAGTTTATTTATATCACTTTTGTTTAGATTAACTTTGATAGGAGAGGCATACAGTAGAGTTGAGAGAAGATAGGTTTGAGCTAAGATTACTGTTATTAGTTAGGAAGTTTTTACATCTGCAAAGAGTACTTAGTTTTTTGGCAATTGTTAGCGCTATATTTTTGTCAAATTTCATATTGTGGTCAATTATGACCCCTAGTAGTTTAATTTGTGTGACTGGAGAGATAAGGGTAGTATCCAATGTGAATATAGTGAATGGGGAATCGGTACATTTGCTTTGGAGAGTTAAGAAGAGCATAAGTCAGGTCGTTTTAGGATTTAGAATTAGCTGGCAGTTTGATAGCCAGGTTTTAATGGATGTAAAGCCTTTTTGGGTCTTAATTTGTAGTTGTGGAAGGGTGGGGGCAGAGCAGATTAGGGTGGAGTCAACATATTGTACAAGGTTTGCTAGAGGGGTGACTTTGTGATGGTTATTTGTGAATATAGTGAAAAGTAGGGGTCCTAGAAATGATCCCTGGGGTACTCCTAGTTTCACAGGAAGAAGTGGGGAAAGGGAGTCTTTCCACTAAACAGCTTGTTAGCACTGAGAGAGGTAGTCTTGAAACCATAATAGTATAGTGAATAGTTTTAATTCCGAGAGTACTGTTAACAGTTTTGTATGGGAGACTGTATCAAATGCTTTTGACAGGTCAAGAAATACTGCAGAAACTAGTTGGCCATTGTTAAGTTGAATATTTACTAGGTTACTAAATTTTATGAGTGCAGTGGTAGTGCTATGGTTGGGGTAGAGTCTGTGAGTTTCAGCAAGGAGATTGTTTGAAAGAAGATGAGTTAGGACCTGGGTGTGGATATATTTCCCACGAATTTTAGACAGTGGGGATAGTATAGCTATAGGATGATAGTTAGTGAGGTCAGTAAAATTGCAACCCTTGTACATTGGTATAATGTGGGAAATTTTCCAGAGTAGTGGCACCTTTTGTTCAGAGATTGATCTGTTAATGAATATTGAGATTGGGTAGGATATGGCCTCGGCAGCAATTTGAAGGAATTTAGCAGGTAGCTTGTCTGCTGCTGGGTAGTGGATGTAAGTTTGGTTAGGTGTTTATAGAGGGTCTATATTATATCATCGAATGCTTAAAAAGCTAACAATGAATAATCGACCCCATGTAAGTGAAAGCTCACAATCTCGAAACCTAAAAAAATCGCTGTTCCAAAAAAAAATTGAAAGAATATATAAAATGGGGGGCTTTGCCCCCCACATCCCCCTACTTAAATATACCAACTCTGAGATTGCACTACAGTGCTGAAAATGGCAAAGTAATGGAAGCAGCCAAGCAAATTCTTTCCCTGGGAAAGAATTTGCTTAAAAGCCACTTCGCTATTTTGCCTTTTCGTTGTTTTAAGTTCGACCAAGACACATTCGGTAGAATGCATCTTCAGTCATCTAATAGGAACCTGTTTATAGATGGTATTAGTTGGCACTGGTTGAAGGTAAAGGAGTTAGGGTTATTTGGTGGGTTATGTAGTATAGTAGGAGTTGAGGAGGGGGATCTGTTGACAGTTTTGCACAGAGTTGGTAAAGAACTCGTTGAATTGGGTTGCTATGTTTACAGAGGTGGTATCTATGTTAGAATGTGGAGTTTCTGATTTCCCTGCTTGGAGAATATTATTTATAGCAGCCCAAAACTTCTGAGGGTTGCCATTGTGCTTAGATTGAATTTTGTTTTAGTATTTTTTTTTTGTTGTGAACTCTGAGTTGTTTCTTTTTACTATATTTATTAGTTCTAAGAATGTCTGCATATTAGAAATATTTTTTGTTTTTGCACCAGATATTCCATGCTTTGTCCTTTTGCCTCATAAGTTGTCTAGTGTTCTTGGTAAGCCATTGGGTATAGTTGGTTTTAGTGCGGATTTGTCATGGAGGGGCAAGTTTGTTGAGAATGCTTAGGAAGACCGAGTTGAAGCACTCAACTGCTTCATTTAGAGGAAGTGTTAAAAGGGGAGACCAGCTGGATTGGCAAAGGGCTGTATTGAGGTCATCAGCCCTGACGTTTTTAGTGTATCTTATATGTTTAAGGGAGCTGCTTTAATGGGTTTAAATTGTTGTCAGATAATAAAGGTTGGGAGGTGGTTGCTTAGAATGTCTGGTAGCATTCCAGAGTTTTGATTGGTAGTTGAGCGATTGGTGAGAATACAGTCTAAAATTGATTCTGTTTTAGAAGTTTTGTCTATCCTAGTGGGGGTTTGTATATGTTGTGAGAAACCACAAACCATTTTAACTAGAATACATTTGCAAATGACTGAAGACTACCATTAAAGATGCAGTAACTGTATTTTATGAAGACCTTTGTTTTGATCTGACAAGTGGAGGTATTGTGGAAAGATATGGATTTATGTATGGTTGAAAGACTGGACACAGAGGATTCTTGTAGGATTTCCAAAGTCAGAAGTAACAAAATTGACTGGAAGGATACTGCAGGGAACATCCCTCAGTCTACAACATTCCAATGCATTTATCTCAAGAACCTGTAAGGCTGTAATCAAAACAATCATCCTCTTTGTTGATTGCAGTATTGGAGGATGGTAGAAAAATCAAATTAAAGTTCAGTAAAGACTAACCAAAGGAGAGAAGGGGAGTAGTTGACACTCATTGCAGCCAGATAAAAGGCACCATACTTGAGTCTTGAGAATCCTGTTATGAAATGATTAGCCTGAGCAGTGGAAATAATGGCAACAGAACAAAAAGGGATGTGCAGATATTGATTGCACCTCTACCAAAAAACTATGAAAAAAGGGAGAGGGCATTGCTGTAGCAAACAGTATGATATAGGTATCCTCTTTAGAATGGACAGCAGAATTAAAGAGAAGATGCTTCCTGCATACTGGGCCCTGGTCAGGTGACACACTGAGAAGCATGTGCATATCCAGAGGCCAGGAAAGGAGGCTTGATGAACAAAGAAGATGAGAATAAACCATAGGAAAAGTGGATGAATGAAAAGTTATGCAGCAGACACTTAACAAGCTGATCCACTTATTGGTAAGATTCAAAATAGAAAAAGGGGAAGTAATATTCACAGTCAAGTAAGAGAGATTTAGAAGTTTCTTCTTGGAAAGGAAAAAGAGATTGAGGAGAAAGGTTACAGGCAACAAATTTTAAAGTCTAATTACTTTGTGAATCTCCAAAAGTACTTTGTCAAAGAAAAGGTTGTAGACCTATGGGATAGACTATTGAAATGAGTGATGGAAATGGAGCCCTTACAGGATCCATAATATAATATGACAGGCAGAGAATGAGTTAAAGGGATAGTAGGGATGCAGTGTAAGTAGCAGTTTTAATGCACTTTAAAGTAAATGACAGTCATATTGTCTCCTTCTCCCAGCCAAATGTGCAGCAATATAATATAAAGTCTGGGTAGGGTCAGTAAGTGAAAAACACTTTAAACATTCTCAATTATTCTTATTTAAACAAATAATTAAAAAAAAAAACATTCTCTAAGATAAATTAGTATGCTGCATAGCAAAACTCATTTTGATAAATTTAATGTACTCTTTTACAGACAGAGCTAGGAGAAAAAAATAAAAAATGTGTTATAGGGTCTAATAAAGGACCAAGCTATATTATTCCACTGCTAATAATATGGCAGCTTAGCATTATTAGTTATCACGAATAGCTGTAACAAAAGAGGATATAGATATTATCCAAGACAGCAAGCTAAAACAACATTGTTTTCCCAAATGTTTCTAAATTTGGTAAGAAAAGAAATTAGGGGACTGTAGTGCCAGTACATATGAAGAAGAAAGAACTGATACAAAAATGACAGGATGCTACATTCACAAGTAAAGATAAATTTTCTTCTGAGTTGTGGTATACATACCTTCCCCATTATAATAAATGCCTAGTGCATCTCAGGATCAGTACATTTAAAAATCCAAACATCCCTACTTTAATGAATGCAGTATTTTTTTCCATAAACATATATTCCTTTTCCTATTACCTCCTCATAAGAAATGGGTCTATATTACAGTGTCAAAACACTGTAACAGTGAATATGAAAAGGCTGACATTTATTCAGTGAAATCCATTTCCACGATTCTCTGAATTCTTATAGGGAAAAGATGTAGTTGGCCAACTACAAAATTTTGCCCTTTTCTCCACTGTAGTGTGATCTCAGAGTTGGTATATTTAGTTAGGGGGTGTGGGGGGCAAAGCTCCCCACATGGGTGGGTTTGCTTTAGGTAAAGTTAGTTTTGTAGCATTGCGGGGAAAATATTTGTTTGCCTGACAAGTTTTCAGTGAATTGCGGAAATGGATTTCGCTGAATACTTGTCAGCCTTTTCGTATCCGCTGTTATGGGGTTTCAACATTGTAATATAGACCCATAAGAAACAACTGCTTCTCTTCTGCCACATCTGTTATACCACATAAACACCAGTCTGCTTAACATACCAAAATAACCTACTGCTATTCTATGCATGAGGCACTGAGCCCAACATAGAAACTATAGCTATATAGTTTTGTCATCAAATAAACTCCCCTGAAATCCCAAAGGCTACAAAAGTAACAATGATTATTATTACAAATCCATGATACTTATAATGAGATAGCTTAGTTCTATGCCTGGTTATAGCAACTCTAGCCCCTCATGAAACAGTAACATAGTTAAAATTTTACATCCATTTTGCACTACATGATTTTACATTTTAGAGAAAGGATCAAAGTTCAAAATGTTCAGAAGTTGGCCTTCTTCTTATGCATGACAGCAGAAGTTCTAAACTTCATCTAAAGCAATCCTCAGCAGTAAATGCAAGGAAGTGTATCCTGGTTGTAGCGACGAGGTGAAATAGCAGGCATCTGCATATTGGTTGTGTATAGCTTGAAACAGATTAAGTAACAAGCTTTTCAACAGAAATACTAAACAAGTAAATAAGAAAAGCAGCAGCCGAACAGCAAAAAGTGTTATCCAAAGCAAACAAATAAATAAAGCACCAGTGGAACCAGCAGAAGACCAAGTCTTTAGTGTAAAAACTCTTTTAATCACTATTAGTCAGAACAACTTCATCAGAAAAACAAAGAGCAACCATGAACTCACTATTTAAATACTAAAATCATTAAGCTGAAACCAATCAAGCCTGTTTAACAATTTACAATTAAAGTGAACCACACCACTCAAGTAAAAAAGAGCTTGTTAAATGCATATAAAAATATATGTGTAAAGCACAAGTATTATTTAATATTTATCTTTCTGTTTTTTAAAAAACGTTTAATGTTGACTGTGTCATTCAAACTGGGATGCATATGAGGCAAGTCTAAGTTCCCACTCTGCCTCTTTTTGTTCAACTACACACTTAAAATCACCACCCCTGATGTCTTTGTTAACTAACTCCAGCACAGAAAATGTAAACTTCTTCCAATTTGTACACACTACAGAATGCTTGTATAATGCATTAATGGTGTTTCTTGTCCTGACAGCATATACATGCTCCAAAATATGTTTGAGCAAACATCTAGTGGGCATTCCCTTGTAAAACGCTGGACATCCACTGCACATAGAAATGTAAACAATATCTTCGATGTTACAGTCTATTCTAGCTGGAAGTGTAATGTTATAGTCTAAGGCCTGCCATTAGAAACTATTGGACTAAGAAGTCATACCTCATAAATGGGCATGCCTAAATCATATAGAGTCCATAAAATAATGAAGCACTTGAGATGTTGAGCAGCTCCTTTCTTGTACTGTTGGATAAAAATGTGTAACAACTTGAACCATATGAATCAAAAACTGTACTTAACATTGAACAAGTAGGTCAATAGGAGAATGCATGAAAGTTTGAGCCATTGAATGGATGGCATATAACACTAAAAAAGCGAAATCATTTGGACATCCAAAGGTCAACTATGACAACTTGATGGATGTACCAGTACAAAAGGACAAAACCAATACCTTTGCAGACTATATTGAATCTATTTTCAAGAAGTACACAGATAACTATTCCAATAGCAAATCATCTACAACACAATAGACTAATTTGCTGTTCTCAAACAATGTCACTCCTATTTCTTATATGTATATATATATATATATATATATATATATATATATATATATATATATATATATACATGCATATGGATCTACTTCACAAGCTCAAAGTTTGCAAACTTCGAACTGCAAATGGTCAATACCATAAGATTGAAGTTTTGAATTTTGGCAATTGTAATAAAAAAAATAAGCCCCCCCCTGCACCTCCCGCACCCACTGCTAAATATATATACCAACTCCGAGATCACACTACAGTGAGGAAAATGGTGAATTTCCTGTTCTGCGCTGTAAGGCGATCTCCATTCAAAATGTTTGAAGTTTCAAAACTTCAGTCTTACAGTCTTGACCATTTGCATTTCAAAGCTTGTGAAGGGAATCTATATATATATTTATATCTATAAATATATATATGACTATATATATATATATATATATATATATATATATATATATATATATATATATATATTCTACAGTTATTGATAAAGTATTATATTTTGTTTTGTTACAGTTGCTGTAATTTGTACCGTAACTGTGGAGCTTTTTCTCCTGGGCCTCCAATAAAAAGTGGTATGCTAGTTATCCCATTCAGACTTTCCCTGTAAAGAAATGTTAAATAAATAAAATAAAAATAATAATAATAATAATAAATATATGCAGCTTATTCTACATCCAGTTAGTGTAAAACAAAGAAGTAACTTCATAGGATAAAAAAACACATATAACCTTGCACCCCTAAATGCAAGAAACACGAATGCCCATTTATAGTATATGCTCAATAAATCTGATAGTAAACAGAAGTCTGAAAGACTGAACTTGCTAACACTCTGGAAGGACTTCAAACTCGTATCATTGTTTGAAAGCCAAAATCATAACAAAGTATAATATGACAGGATGATTAATATTCTAAATCCCTTGCTAAATGTACTGAAAAAGTTGGTTCATCTTCATTGGAACAAGTTATCACAGCAGCATGAATACGATCTTGGACATAGTTTAGCACTCGAATTGCATAAACTTATCCTGTAAAGTATATAACCAGTTACTGCCATACATCCCAAAGTACGATATTTCTATTTCTAGATTTTTTAAAAGCCTATGAAGTTGGAAAGTGCCCATCTTCTTTTTAAAAATAACTAAAACCATAAGATTGCAGAAGTGATCTCATCTTACAGTGATTCCCGAGCTACCTGAAAACAGAATACAGGCAATCATCTGGCACAATCCTACAGCTATGATTCACATTTTGAGTTCCATGCAGTTTTAGTCTAGGCCCCCCACTTTTAATAATTTTTACAAATAAAATAAGCATATAAATGGAGTATAAATCATCTAGTAAATAGATGTTGTCATATTGACCTTTATGGCTAAAACACAGAAACACTCAGAGATGCAAGTAGAGCTCAAAAACTGGTTATATTGTGTCATCAAATGAAACTGACCCTTAATAAATATAAATAAATAAATAAAAACATATGACATTTGGGAAACAAAATGCTACACAAAGTTCTGCAGCTGACAACTGGACTTAAAATGAGGATGGGAAATCATATAATACAACATTGAATGGAAGTACCTTGCAGTTGTCTTAGACTAAAACTCAACCTATGGGGGAGCAAATCAATCAGTGGTGGCTCATGCTATTGGACTGCAGGACTGCAGCCCCCCCCCAGCTGTAAAAAGAAAAGAAAAACAAAATAAAAAAAAATAATTAGCGAGTCCCAGAACTCCATGCATGCGTGCTGGAATCCAGACTGCTATTTAACCAGTCAGGATTAAGAAAGAAGGCATCAGACTACAGATGCCCCTGAAGTCTATGTGGTTACAACTGCATAGACTGGAAGGGGATTGGACTGCAACATCTGCAGGCTAGATAGATATAGTTGCTCTCATAAGACTGCAATGTCTGCAGGCAGGACTTTTGTATTTCAATGGAGCTGGGACTTTGAAGTTGCAGCAGGAAGAGGGATTTCAGACAAACCTGAGACAGACTCCAAACTCAGGTACTGTGTGTGTGTGTGTGTGTGTGTGTGTGTGTGTGTGTGTGTGTGTGTGTGTGTGTGTGTGTGTGTGTGTGTGTGTGTGTGTGTGTGTGTGTGTGTGTGTGTGTGTGTGTGTGTGTGTGTGTGTGTGTATGTGTGTAATTCCCCAGTTAAATACACTTGGTGGCTAGAGAGAATAACTCAGGCTAAAACCCGGAACCTTGGGTGCAGGTAGCAAAAACCTGAATTCCCTACTCACCACCACTTGTAAAAACTATTCAGATTTTTGCCTCATATTTTTGTTCAGTTCTGTTCCTCATAAACTCTGTGGTTTTCTGGATTATGAATTCACTAAATAATGACAAACATTTGAATTATAGACTTCATATTCTTCAGAAAGTACATGGTAACACAAAACCTTTTAATCTAGTAATGTTCTAAGTTTATAAGATCAATATTTGAAATCTATCCCTATTTGTGGGGCTGTATTCCTCCATTATTGGCTTTGTGCAGGTTTTTTGTGGTAAGAGGTTGAGAGCTATGGTGAGAACTGAATTCACTGATTATGTTTGGGAGCTGTATTCCCCCATTACTGGCTTTGTCCAGGTGTTTTGTGCTAAGAGGCTGAGAGCTATGGTGAGAAGTGAATTCACTACATTTTAGCCATTTAAGTTTCATCTTCCTGCCTTTCAAGAAACAGCTGGCTTGACATAGTGGTATGGTGCTCTGACTGTAGTGCACAGGGTTGGGTTCAAGACTTAGCAGTGAAATGCATGGTAATAGCACAGCATTTTATTTTAGCAACTTTCCAAGATTATACAAGCAATGTTTAAAAATTGTCCCTGGTTTTTGCCCCCCCCCCCCCAATAAATTTTGGCTTTTTCCAGATTTCTTGTGCTGCACAGTTGAGAGATACAGTTGCGTGTTGAGTGGATTTTACAATGAGCTGAGAGGTTCAGGGGAAGAGAAGTTTAGTGCTGCTTATGCTAAACCAGCTTGTATTGTTAATAGTGCAACCAGTAGTGTACTTGCTTCTGATACAGAAGGTTGTGTGTTCTACTCCCACAGTATGTAGATGCATTGCTGATACTGTAGTGTGCTGTACTTTTAAAGTGGGTGGATGCTGCAGTCCTGAGAATGTCCTCTTTTGCAGAGATACCTAGTAACTGACAAAACAACTGAACCCAAATAAACTTCTAGACACTCTGAAACATTGTAACTGGTCACCCCTAAAAACCCTACTCCTACGTGACACAATAAAGCACTTCAACACTACTTTTCTCTCCATTCTTGATGCTCAAGTACCAATCATAACTATACGTGTTAAATTTAACTATATCCCTTGGTTAAGAAAAGAAACACTAACTCTTCTCAGGCTAAGGGACAAGGTATGGTCTTACTGGAAAACAAATAAATCCCAACTCACATTTCAAACTTACCGGGAACTTAGGAATAAAGCAAAAAAAAAACAAACAAAAGAAGATACAATTAACTATTACACCAATATACAGGACAAATATCACAAAAACCCACAAAACTTCTGGTCCTCAATTAATAACATACTTAACACAGGCAAAATAGGAACCCCTCCCCCAAATACCAGTGATAATAATGCAGAAAATGTAGCCACTCAGTTTAATAAATATTTTACAGAAACCATCCTGGAACTAGCAAAAAACCAAACCCCATCAACAAACAATTCCTCACTCCCCTCACCTACTACCACTCCCACCTTCTCACTCCAACCAGTTGCCACATATACCATTAAAAAACTGCTGAAAAAACAGATCAATAGCTGAACAACAGGTCCCACCCATCTGGGAAACAGCCTATATCATACCCTTCCATAAAGGTGGCCCATCAAATGAATTAAACAACTACTGACTAATAGCAATATTATCCCCACTTTCTAAAATTCTAGAAAGAGTAATTCATAAACAAGTATCTGCCTGTCTGCTTAATAGCAATCTCCTCACCAACATCCAGCATGGTTTTAGGCCTTTCCATAGCACAGCAAGTGCACTGATATCATTTACTAACACCATAAATCTTCACAAGAGCAATAATCTCTATAACTCCTCCATCTTTCTGGACCTTTCTAAAGCATTCAATATGACCTCCCATTCCCATCTTCTTAACACCCTATCAGACCTTCAGACCTTCACTTCAGTAACTCCTCATTAGCATGGCTCAAAGACTATCTTACAGGGAGACAACAAGCAGTCTCATGGCAAAAGACCCTGTCACCCTTATTACTTGTTGAACTAGGCATACCACAAGGCTCCATATTAGGTCCACTCCTATTGTCTTTATTTACCAACAACCTCCATCTGGCTACCACTCATGCATCTCTCATCCAATATGCAGATGATTCTACTGTGATATGTTCTGCACCATCCCTACCTGAATTAGAAACTCTCACCCAGAAAGCATTTCAAGAAGTTGAGTCCTGGCCAACAAACACTAAATTTATCTTAAACCCTGAAAAAAAAACTATTAGTATTCTCCCCTAACAAAACCCTTTCCTCTCCTTAAGCTTTCCAAATTACCTCACATAATAACACCTGCATAACCCCCCTCACAACACACTAAATTACTAGGCATAGAAATTGACAATAAACCTAGATTTGATATTCACATAGCTCACACAATTAAAAAAGCATACAAAAAACTTGGCACACTACACAGAAACAAACATTTTTTCACAAAAAACACCAGAATTTCCATAGCCCAAACCCATCTTCTTTCCACCTTATTATATGCGACACCCATATTCACTAACCTTAGAAAAACTGAACTTCAAAAACTTGAAGTCTGCTACAATAAAATAACAAGGTTTGCCACAAACTCACCTGCTAGGTCTCATCACTGCCTAGCACTCAAGCAACTTAGCTGGTTGGAATTCCCACCTCTCTTAAACTACACACAACTATTAATGGCCTACAAAATCTGATCTGACCCTGAAAAAATACCTGCCGTACAAACAATTCTGCAATTCTATACCTCTGCCAGACCTCTTCGCTCCTCAAGAAGAAACATTATTCAAACAAACACAACTAAAAATCAGGCTGGGGATTCCCTCTTTTCTAACTACATAGGTAATCTCTGGAATGCCCCACCAAACACTCTCACCTCCCTATCATCCCGTACTTTATTTAAACCTTCACTTAAAAAAATCTGGTTAGTAAATGGATATGTCCATGCTCTACCCCTGGCTGATAAAGTAGCTAGGCATAGGTCACTTCCTCTAGTTAAATTCTCTTCTCACATTTCTATTTCTATTCACTCTTCTGACATTATACAAAGATACAGTTAACATAAATAGTAAGAAAGCATATGTATTGTTCCTATATTTCTACACTGAGATATAATGTTGATATTTTTCTTCCATCCCAGTTGACTTATTTATTGTATATTCTGCTGTTTTATAATATATTGCTAGTACATTCTCAAATGTCTTCACAGAATTGTATTCTTACAGAATTATGTACTAACAGTCTTAATAATATAATACTAGGGCATTCCCAAATGTCTTTTTAGAAATGTACTCTTAGAATCTCTTGTATGAATTTACGAATTTATGAATGTTGTGATTCCTGTTTTTATTATCTGTATACATATTATTCCTTTTGTGCATTTTCTGTTGCGCTGGAGCTTTTCTCCCCAGGCCACTACTGAAAAAGGACATGTGTCCAGTTGGACTTTCCTGGTAAACAAATGTAAAATAAATAAACAAATAATAAATTAACTATGAACCTGTTATCAGTTTGCCAACCGTTCCCCATCGCATTATTACTAGCTTATAATTTTTTAAAGTAACATGATCAATTTATTCCTCAAGGGCAACAGGCACTTTATTTGTAGATAAAACAATGAAATATAAAGCTGTTTGCTAGCAACAACCTCTTCATTAGTTACAGATCTCTTTAATATGGAATTATTTAGAAGACTTTTACTTCTGCAGATATTGTGCATATTTACTGATATTGGTGGACTGCAGAAGTTTGAGCAGACTTTTATGATAGAAATGTTCTGAATTGGGCAGTTTTGTCATTATTGGTGCATGCATTTTTTCATTGTTTACTGGAAAAATGTTCAAAACAATAAATTAAAAAACACCCTCTAACAACTGTACTGTATTATACAAGGAATATAATTTAATACAATCAGGAAGGTGTATCAAACAACACATGTATGTTTTGTGTGCAAGGGGCCTATGATTTGAAAACAGCCAAAAGTTAATCTTTATTTGCCACTGGCCAGATGTATTTTCTTTGAATGTGGGTTTCAATGCTGTTTCAATGAATGTGAGTTTCAAGGGCAAATAAGTTTTAATGCTAAGTCTATTTTCATTGTGAGACTGCATTGCTTTGTTTAACAGATGTCTATTAGTTGTGGGCTGTAAAATGTAAAATAAAACTTATAAATGAAATCCAAATCATTGTAGAAGTAAAGCAGTATGCACATTACAGTGTTTATGGTAAATGGGGTGAAATAGCTAAGTAATGGAACATTAGAATGGCTGCAGGGGGGGAGACCCCATTCGACCAAAATTTTGTGAGGGGGAAGGGCAGCAAACTCAAAGACAGCCCCGGCTGATATATACCTCTCAAATGTCCAGATTTATGCAGAATGAATAGATTTTTGCTTCTTATTTTTAGTTTGTTCCTCATAAAATTTGTGGTTTTCTGGCAAATCATTTAGGAATGAAGTCACTAAATAATGACAGACACCGAGTTTCAGACTTCATACCCTTTTTTAAAAATGCATGCTAAAGCAAGATATGTTATTCTATCAACTGTCTAAGTTTATACAAGAGCAGTTTTTTAGTGCTGTTTGCATGTTCCCCCAATATAGTTGTCCTTGTCCAGATTTCCTGCATTAAGAGGTTGAGAGGTACACGCAAATAAACTGCTTTATAGAATTAGCTATATCCAAACCCGTCAACTGTCCCCGATTTTGGCTCAAAATGTTGCTCTCCCCCTAATAATCACTCCGTAAAATGGCAATGTTGGAAGAAGACTTGGTGGATTTACAATTAATAAATAATTGTAATGATCAGAGTTATAGATTACTTTTATTTCAGAAATGCATGTAGATTCACTTATTTTTGTCAGCTACTCAATTTAACAGTACTAATATTAAAAAAGTGTCCCTTCTTTGACAGGTTCCAAGCTATATTTTGTGGCTATTTTATATTTTGTATCGCAGTTTTGGTCCGTTTTTCATAAAATTGTGGTTTTCTGGCAAATTAGTGGCAAATCATTAAAGATTGAAGTTAGAAAATAATGACAGACATTTGAGTTTCAGATTTCATACCCTTCAGAAAATTCATACTAATGCAAGACCTACTATTCTAAGTTTATAAGAGCAATATTTAAAAATTGTCATTTCTGGGCCTTTGTGCCCACTTCTATTTATGGCTTTGTCCAGAGTTCTTGCTCTGGGGTTGAGAGGTATGACAAATGTGTCAGAACCATCACCGTCAGCCAGAGACATTTCAAATTGTGACATACTTGTTGCATCCCACTCCCCCATGTAGTGACTCTGGATGTATCCAAACAAGGCAAGGAGCAGTTATGCAGTGTAAGAGTGAGTGTATCCTCCATCCAAGGTAGACACAAGTACTACAGTGGCTTTTCATCTGTCCTTGATTTTGCAGAATTTTCTGGTTTTCTGTCATATTTTTATACTGTTGATGTATGCTTTTTATTATTCAGAAAATGCATGTTGTTGCAGTGCCTGTTACTCTGTGTTTAAGTAGCAATGCTTTAATGACCATCAGGGAAGCTTGTCTGAGATTGTAAGATGGAAGTAAACTTTAATAAGCATGCTATTAAAGAATTACCAACATTGAAAGACTTTTTGATGTTGACACGCAGAGAATATTTACGTAACTGGATAACGTATACGCCTTGGGTATTGAAATGCATATGACAGTATTTGTAATAAAGGAAAGGATTACAGTATTTTCAGAAGCTCATTACATTTGTTGGAGACTTGCAGTCATCTTTTCAGGTTTTACCTGTAAACTAAACAGAATGCCAATCTATCATGTGTGGTCCATAACCTGTGCAGTAATCATTTAAGCAAATTATCTTGAGCTTGTTTCTTGTTTGCTATTCATTTTTTACTTTGATCATGTTTTCCTCATGAAACAAGTAGATAGTTGTTGTCAGGCAGCAGGTTTTTTTTTGGATAAGAAACATTTTTACAAGTGGGGTATCACAGAGATTGCTACTTTCAGCATGTTACTTGGTACTTTTATAAAGCTGAATATAAATTATAATTAGAGCTGCAGTGCAAGGAGAAGTGGTTTGAGTTGAGTGCTGCTTGTTTTTTTAAACTTGATTTTGACTGGCATTTCAGTAATGTATTTAAAAAGTAATTTATTTTTTCATGCCTCACAACCTTTTTGTTTCCACCTATATAGGTTCGTAGGTTCATACTAGGCTATCTGCCCTAGGGCATTTATAAGCCTAGCCAGAGTATGTTTGGCTTTCGCCACCCATTTTAAATTAATTTTGCTATGCCCTTTTTCGAGGTTAGTATACTGTGCCTCTGTCTAACAGTGACACAGAAGTGATACCCGGGGTAAACCTATGATATAGGTTCATAGGTTCATACTAGGCTATCTGCCCTAGGGCATTTATAAGCCTTAAGTAAGCTGTCATGTAGCCAATGCATTGAAATATTTCTTTTCTTCTACACTTCATTTGTCTTGATTGGACTCTCATAATGGCGGTTTGGCACACAGGGGAGCGTATTTAATTAAAGTCCCAGTTTATGTTGTTTTGAGCATAGCTCCACCCTTTTCTAGTTGGCCACACCCCTTCCCATTGGCCCCATCCACTCAGCTGTCTCCTGCAGCCCCCCTTTGATTTGAAGTCACAATTTGTCACTGAAATCAATAACATAATTATAGAAAAGAAATGTAAAAATTTGGCACTGTTTATAAAATTAATTATTAGTGTTTAACAGCAATAAACAAACTAATCCACAGTGTGAAAGTAGCTGACTCCAAGTCAGACTACCGACTAGTCACGAGTGGAGTCCACAGGGTTTGGTCCTGGGTCCTCTCCTGTTTGGTATCTACTTCACTGAAGTCCAGGCCAACACAAAGGGACTCTGGCTGACAAAGTTCACAGACGATTGCAAGTTGGGAGCTATTATTAACTCCTCAAGTGATGTTGACATCCTACAGAATGGCCTCACTGAGACCAATGTCTGGTGTCAGAACCATGGACTTAAGCTCAATGCCAAAAAATGTATCGTCGTCCCCTTTGGGAAAAAATGGGTTCCCATGAATTAAAACATTGATGGTAGTCCACTGAACACAGAAGACGTTATAAGAGATCTGGGAACACAGGTTGACAGCGACCTCTTTTTTGATCGCCACATTACCACTGTGGTCAGAAAGTCCTTCTATGTGGCACATCTCATTACTAATGGTTTTGTATCCAGGAAGAAAGAGGTCATTGTCTCCCTCTACTCTTCCCTCATTAGGCCAATCATTGAGTACAATGCCCCATTTGGCATGTACCTCACTACACACCTGCAACAAATGGAGAGGCCACAACAGTACCTCACAAAGAGGATCCTAGGCCTTAACTCATTACATCAGAGTGACGCCTCCAGGTGCATATGCAGTTACCTCCTACTGCTCCTCTAGGCGTCAAATATTACTTGCTCATATTGCATTAATAATTCCAAAATCATGCTTCATACAAGGTATCAGAATATTTTATCTTGAAGCATACATGATGGCAAACACAATTGTATTGATATCTGACCTCTTTTAATGAGTATTTGTTAGAATTGTAAGGTGATAACTTAATTTTTAAAGGCTCAGGACACACCCACTAGGAGTTAAAGGTACACACTCAAAAGAGTTGTACTCGAGGGGATGAGTTAAGCACTTGTCCTATATGGACAGACTCAAAAAATCTCATATCGCCTACTTAGAGGCGATCTCTGCTTGACTTACAAAGCCATGTCTGACCCAGCTCTGTTAGAAATGCTACATCTAAAGAAATCCAAATCCCTCCACACCACACACTCCAGAGACCTCAACCTCATTACCATAATTAACAGAACATGCTGGAGGAACAGGTTCATAACCCAGAGACTGCCCCTGCTATGGAACAGACTTGCCATACATGTCAAGCAGAGCACCACGCTGACCCTCTTCAAAAGAAATCTTGATGAGTGGATGGGAAACAGAAAATTCACCCCAGGGATAACTCCAGTGGCTCTATTCGACAGAGGCACTCGGAACTAAGGTCAGGTGACACTATGCCAGGGTAATCCTATGACTAAGCCTGCAAAGGCCCCAGGGCCATTAGCCTACTACACACGTATGTACCTTTTAACCTATAAATACATTTATCATTCCAAAGTTATTCTATATTAGAACAGTAATAGCAATAACAACACAAAAATATCTATAGGCAACAAATTATCATGAACTTGTTTTAGAGTCATCAAATATGCTGCTAATCACTAACTCATCTTGGCTACTGATCTCTGTTTAGTTCTTCAGTGGCCCAGTCCTACCCACACATCATCCCTGACTCTCCTTCTAGGAAAGGTGAGCAATCTTAGCCTCATTACTGCTTCCTTCCCTCATTCAGAACCAACAGGCATCTGAGCCACTAATCAAATGTAAGTCACCTGGCACAATGCCAGGGCTTTATCTCAGTATGCCATGGTGCTGGCCAGGGTTTCCAGTAAAACTGGTGATCAATATCTGTATGATATGATTGCAATTTGTAAATATGAAATGTTGCTATTTCTATATGTTCTTTGTGTTGTTTTTACAGTATCAGTTCTGTTTGTACTTATTTTTCCTTGAATTAAGAGCCCATGTTTAAAAAGTTATGGAAGACATGCATGAGCATACCTACCCACTGTAGCTCTTGTAATATCTCATGTCACATGAGTTACGCACAGGTAAGTAACTTCAGATGCAGGAAGTGGCTGTTAGCCACTAAAATTTCAGTGTCTAAGGATGCTGTTTAGCAGTTGCAGTACCATCACTGAATGAGATTAACATGCATACAATTTTCATTGTTTTTCAACATTAAGCAATTCATTTCTCAGTACTGTAAAACTTCTGTAAGCTAGCTGCAGTAAACAAAAATGATAGCGTAGACACTACTTTTACTAATGTACACCTGTTCTTCACAATTGTAGAGTGCTGTTTACTAGATCTGCTTTTTCATGGACAACTGATTACAGAGGTATATATTAACCTACATTACTAGTCATACACACAAAAAACAGCTGTACAGAACCTTATTCACCTGCTTTACATAACAAAGGTTCTGAAACTGCTACTGCTGTCCGAAACAGCTAAACTTAACAAGAAGCTCATATACATGGATCCATCCTTGGACCAAAGCTATTCTCTAGCTTTATTAACAAGATCCCCTATGACTTCCTACATCTCCCTCTGTTACTATCTGTTAATGGCATGGTCATGTACAGGTCCAGTCCCTCACACTCTGTATTCCAGTCCTAGCTTCAGAATGATTTACTTCTACTATAATAATTTATCCACCACAACATACTACTAAACATACCAAAAAAACAAAATAATGCTTTTTGAAACTCCCCAAAGACTGGTACATTCTCCTAGCAGCCTTCTAGTTCCTAACCCTAAACATGTTCAGCATTAAAACCACCATTTCTTTCAAGTATCATGGCCTCTGGCTTGAATAGTCTGTTCACTTTCAATCCCACATTTGTAAAATTATGTTCAAATATAAACTCCCTCCTTTTATGGAATAAAAAAAAAATTGCTCTCCTCTACCAGATGTATCATAGATAAAGAAGCAGTTTTCCCCCATTATCACCATCATATGTAAAAAAGAGCCTCTGCTACTCTTCTAACCATTTCTGATTATATTTGCTGACTCATTACTAACTCACCTTCTCAAGAGAATTGTGTACAACCATGTTATTAAAAACATTGGGGCAGCTGAATCCACCAAGAATAACTGCAGAACAAATTCAAAAACAAGTCATCCTGTTGTAATTCAAACATAAATAGGTTGAAACAACAAAAGTAAGAAAATTGTGGCAAATGTTAGGAAATGCAGTGCTTAACAGGATATTAACTCCCTCAGCAATCTAAGCAAACAACTCAGAGGGCAAAACAAGTCTATCAAAGCCAGGTTTGAGGTAAATATAGCCTCACGGGCCAAGGACAACCATAAGGCTTTCTTTAGCTATTTCCACAACCTCAAAGACAGTGCACAACCATGTGCAAAACTAATAGCACATGGATTCACCTACATGGATTTAAAAGATATAGCAAATCTACTGACCAACAAATTCAACTCCAGTTTCATCCCACTTTCCCCCCTGGCCACCCCTCAGGCAATGCCATCAAATATAGCCATCCCAGCTATCACTCAGCAGTAAGTCCAAAATGCAGTCTCCAAGCCCAAGAACACAACATGAGTTGGCCCCGATAATATTCCAGGATATTATAAATATCCTAAATAGCATGAAACAACCAATCAAGTTGACTGGAATCCCTTTTCAGCCATAGCTTCCAGTAAGGCTTGGTGCCACACAAATGGAGAACTGCAATGGTCATCCCTCTGCCGAAAGCTGGCCTATCTATGGATCCCAGAAACTACAGATCCATTACTCTGACTAATCTCATATTTAAATCTATGGAAAGAATAATAATGGAAATGATAAATAATGACATAGGAAATCTTCAGACACAGGATCCAACCTATATTAGTTACATCAAGGGAAAATCATGCCTACTGAATCTGGTGGACTTTTTTGAGAAGATCAACAAGGCAATGGATAATAACAGAATAGTGCATACTACCTACATTGATTTGGTCAAGGCATTTGACACAATACCCCACTCAGGCATGTAAACAAACTCATGGAATTAGGCATAAACCCTTGTGCTATATGCTGAATAGCCCACTGGCTCTGTGATAGGACCCAAGAAGTTAGGGTAGGGGAGTCTGCCTCCACAAAGACACTGATCACTAGCAGAGACTTTCAGGGTTCTGTGCAGGGTCAACTCCTTTTTAGCATCTGCTTCTCAGAAGTCAAATCCAATGTTAACGGCCTCTGACTGATCAAGTCTGTTGAACAGAATAGCATCCCCCATGACACTAACATCCTCCAGGGAGGGCTAAAACACAAAAATAGCTGGTGCCAGAACTGTGGTTTAAAACCCAGTGCCAAGAAATGCATAACAGTACAGTTTGGAATGTCTGCTACCCCAGGAAACTACCTCACTGACAAAACTCAAGTAGACCCAGTAGTCAGGGATTTGGGAAAATATGTAAACAGTAACCTGGATTTTGACCAATATTTTTCTAAAGTAGTGCAAAAACATTTTATATGGCTCAACATATAAACAAGGGTATGACTCAAGGTCCAGTGATGTCATTATTCCATTTTATTCAGCCCTCATCAGACCCATCATTGAGTACACCACCACCTTTGTTGTGTACCTGACCAGGCATGTGCATCAAGTGGAGTGTACACATAGGTTCCTTACAATTAGAATAGAGGGCATAAACAACGTGTCCTATGAGGATCACCTCAAGGACCTATTCCTATACTCTGTCTCCTACAGATTATTGAGAGGCATCTTTGCATCCTACTTTAATGGACCATTTACATATCCACAAAACAAATAGCATCAGAACTGTCCGATCCAGAGACTTAAACCTTACCTGCAATATAAAAAAGACTTGCTGGAGGGACAGGTATTTGTCTTAGAGAATCCCCCCATTTTCTCAAACAGGCTTCCCATTCAGGTGAATCTTCCTTAATGATATTCGAGCGTAAACTAGACCAGTTCATGGGAAATTGGAAATTCACCCTTGGCTTAAGATATATGTCTTCAATGGACAGAGTCAGCCTGAAAATGCTTGGCTAGCCATGCTGTAACTTATATATAGCCATTAAAACACCTCTAAAATACCCTAGGATCATAGGAGGTTACAAGTTTAATAGCTCTGAGGCCCTTATAAGCCTAACCAAGTTTTTCCTTCTTGCAGTGGTACTATTAACAGACCTGAAGTTTAGCTAGGCGTGTAAGGGTCTTTGTGGTCATTAGCCTAGAATATGCCTTTGAACCTATTAACAGGCAAAAATGGCTGCCCATCAAACGAATAGCTGACCTGTAACTAACATCTCAACTATTCAAGCTGCTAAAACTGGAAGCTTTCTCTTCTCTTGCCACCAAGCTCCATGAAAAAAACTCCTCCTATAACCTATGCCAAAACTTTCAAACTATACCCTTACACCCTCTATAATGAGAAATTTCCTCCATTGCACCAAACATGTCCTTGTCACAATATCTCGAACACTGTGTCAGTCTTTCTCTCCTCACCTTAAAGAAATATCTAGCTACTTCAAGTTCAATTTCAGCTTAAAACCCACCTACAGATCCAAGCAAATTGCTCATGCTTCACAAATGAATGCATAAACTAGTTCACTCAAAACTTCTACCTACACATGGCTACTGCTCTACTAGCCTAAGGTCTTGTCAAAGCTGCTGTAAATAATGGAAATGCTACTCTACCATCTTTGGTTTTAGCCTTTTCTTAACTGCTGTCTTTATTGATATTACTAGAGTTATTGCAAACTGCAAATGTATTTTCAGCGTGCTTTTGACTGCAGTAGGTCAGCACGGATCAGTGCACTACCTGGTAAGTAAACAAGCAAACAAATAAATACTTAATCTTATTGCATATACAGTGTGTGCTTTTAGGATAATCTAAACTGCAAATATGTAAGCAACAACGCCTGACAGGGTGTGTGTTAATGTGCAATTACCGCCCACCCAGGGGTGTCCACCACTGGGTGGGCAGTAATTACACATTAACACCTACACCTGCAGGGCATTATTTCACTTAAAGAATGGGCTCTCTGTAAAATTGTTATGTTTTACGTACTTATTTTTTTTTAAGTACTATATTATTTCTTTATATATTTTTGATGTGAAATACTTCCTCTGCCTAATGTTTCAAACTTTCTGTAGTATATGTTAATGGTGTTGGAGGAAGCATTTTAAATCAAACATGAATAAATAAATATAATACTTAAAAAAATAAATAAATAATACACAATTATACAGAGAGTCCATTCTCTCTATCATACAAACACAGTCTCTTCTGCTTTCACACACACATACATATACATACTCAGTCTCCTCTAGTTTCATACATGCATTCACTCACACAAGATCGCTCTCACTCTCTCTCTGTGTCTCAGATACACACAGTACCCCCTGCTTTCAGACACACAATCACTCACACAAGGCCACTCTTTCTCTCTCTCTGTATATATATATATATATATATATATATATATATATATATATATATATATATATATATCGATCTCTCTCACACACATAGTCTCTTCTGCTTTCATATACACATTCACTCACACAAGATCACTCTCAGTCTCTCTCGATCTCTCTCACACAAAGTCTTCTCTGCTTTCATACATGCATTCACTCACACAGGCAGACAGAAACATAAACACACTCATGTATACACACACACACACACACACACACACACACACACACACACACACACACACACACACACACACACACGCAAATACACTGCTTAGCAAGTGTAAAATAATGGCAGCCTTTAGGTTTCTTTCAGTCCGAGCTCCACGGCAGCTTGATATACTGCCATGAAGTGATGGGCTCATTTTTCAGCAGGCATTACTTGTACATTAATAACCTGGTGGAAAACATTCATTCTCCAATTAGGGTGCTGATGTATAATTTGCCCATTCTCTAACTGCTATTATTCTGTTATTCCCAATTTATATAATTTAATATTTATACTTCATAGGATCATAGGAAGTTAGCAGGCTATTGGACCTGAGGCCCTTGTATGCCTAGTCAAGAGTTTAGCCCATGTTTAATCAAGTCAGCACCCAGTGCTCCAGTCCGGCAGGGACACGGGTGGAATCCCAGGGATGTATTTTATGTTTCCCATCCAGTTATCCAGGTTACACCTAAAAAGGGGTAAATAGTACTCTGCTCATTGTGGAGATGGAGTCTATTCCGTGGATGGAGGAGTCTCTGGGACACAAATCTGTCCCACAACAAGCCCTATTGATGTCATAGACCAGGTTGAGACCGTGCATGTGGGTTTCTCGAATGGAGCTTGACTTTCAGATTTGCAGCAGTCCCATCAAAGCGGGATCCAAGATTGCCTTGTTTGCCAGACAGAGATCATTTATGAGGAGTCTGTAGGAAACTGAATAGAGGGATAGGGCTTTTAGCCTATCTCTGTATAGTAGATCTTTGAGGCCCTGGATTCTCCTGGTGAGGAACCTCTGTGGTCTCTGCAGCTGCTGGATGTGCCTTGCGAGGTACATTCTGAACGGGGAATTGTACTCAATAATGGACCTTATAAGGGAAGAATACAGGGATGTTATGTCCTCTTTGTCCATGGATGAGATACCCTTACTTATGAGGTGGGCCATGTAAAAAGCTTTCCTTACAACGGAAGCAACATGGTGGTCAAAATCAGGTTGCTATCAGCCTGGGTGCCCAAATCCCTCACGACTGATTGCATGCTTAGGACATTGTTATTAATGTGATAATTTGTGTGGATGTCAGTCTCTTCAAAGAGGATGTTGATGCATTTTGTGGTATTAAGCTTGAGACCATGTTTCTGGCACCAGTCATTTGTTTGGGTGAAACACTCTTGGAGGATGTCTACATCAGAAGGGGAATTGATGACAGTGCCCAGCTTGCAGTCATCTGCAAACTAGGTCAGCCATAGCCCACTGGTTTTGGCCTGCACCTCAGAAAAGTATATCCCAAATAACAGAGGTCACAAGACCGAACCCTGAGGTACGCCACTCATTACGGGTCTACTGTTTGAGGTGGCTTCCCCTATTTTGACTAGATGGGTTCTATCAGTGAGCCAGTTAGCGACCCATCTGATAACATACAAATCGATGTCTAGTTAAGAGAGTTTATCTATATGTCCAATTGAGGAATAGTGTCGAAGGCTTTGGCCAGGTCAAGGTAGGCAGTGTGCACTGTCTTCCCCTCATCCATGGCTTTGGTGGCTGTCTCAAAGAAGTCGACCAAATTTAACAGACATGACCTCCCCTTGATGAAGCCAAATTGTGTGGGATTGAGTGTTTGGAGGTTGCCAATGTCTTCGTTAATTAGGTCTATGATAATCTGTTCCATGGCCTTGCAGATCAGCAGGGGTAATCCTCTAGGTCCTTCTCTCAAAATGCCCCTGGCATAGAAGGTTTAACCTAACAAACATATCATAAACAAACAGACAACCAAAGATGCTGACAGTCAAATAAATAAATTAGCTAAATGCATTTTTTATTTTATTTTTGTTGACAAGCTTTATCTGACTGAGTTTAGTCAAAAAAACCTTTTCAGTGGAGGCCCTGGGAGAAAAGCTTCAACATTTACACACATTTTTAAACAGACATTCAGTAATATACATGGATCGATATTAAGTAATATACATTAACAGTTTCCCAGTCATTTGCTAATTAGATTACATTTATATGAAATAAAAGCAACTATTACAATATAAAAGATGCATGTGCATTAGCAGAGGTTGAACACTGAGCATTTGAAGTGTAATAGTGGGTTTGACAAACAGATAATAGATCATGTGATTCATGGTTAGAAATTCAAAGAAATGAACTGAGGGAAGGACATGGGTAGGCAGTAAATGTTAATGTAGTTAAGAGGTGGGGTATAAAAACAAGTTCATAGATAATTATATATGGCTATTATAGGATTGTATTACAATTAATAATTAATAATTAGGTGAGGTGTGAGCAGTGTTAGAAAACTATGTATATCCCTGGGAGATACTAGTAAAACTATGCAGGTATTGGGGAAGACTGGTTGTGAGGCATAGCATTCTGAATGAAGCGAAATGGTTTGATCATATGGCAAGCTGAAGATAACAGAGACGTTTATCCTGGACATATACTGGAGTAGATCCATTGATTTGATAGGTGGAGGTTTAGTTTTGTTTTAAATGAGTTTACATTCTGAAAGGTTTTCAGAGGTGGTAGGATATGGTTCCATAATTCAGCTAAGCTATTTGAATGTAGAGAGTCACCTGCTGTATTAGATTATTTGATTATAGAGATTAGTGACTTTTCTCAGACCGTAACATTCTACTCTGGGAGTAGTGTTGTATTAAGTTGTTAATGGATGGACAACTTTCTGGTTTATAGAGATGTCTGTGTGTTGTAGTTAGCAAAGTCAGAGCTAGCAGATGTGGTAATCCTGGCCTCTAGGAATTAAACTGGATTCCTTTACTGTCAATCCGCAAATACATAAATATGTTTTACAAGGGCAGTTTACAGACCTGGCTTACTGTGCATATGCATATTTGAGTAACAATCCTATAGATTACATAAAAGGGGCACCTTATTTCTTAATGCAAACCAGTTTTCTGTAGTGCAAGTCAAAATACTGCTAGTCTGCTTGTAATGTTCCATGGAAGAATAACTGTCATACAAAGTACATTGTGCATTGTGGCAGTTCTCCATACATATAAATTATATGGCAATAATTACAGAACTGAATTACTTTTCTTCTGTTGAGGTTCAGTGAGTACCTGGGAAAGTAATTTTGACAGAAGACAGAGGTCTTGAACTTGTGTGTGATACCTAACTTTAGAGATGACAAGCTGAGATACTAGTTTTAGGTAGAGTACTGAGAACTGAAACGTCCTGAAAAGAAGGATACAATATCAGATACTCACTGTATTGGTTTTTCAAGCTACTATGGATAAATAGGTGTTGCAATGTGTGAATAGAAACAGCAAATGTCTTCCACCAGAAGTGCAGGCATTTGTTTCACCTCTCAGTGAAGTGATCTTATTGATTATTCAGTAGGTAGTAAGAAAGCAACTTGTAATAGGAGGTCTATGACAATCCCAACTCTGAGCAGGAATAGGGAAAGAATGGAAGTGTGGGGGGTGGCAATGAAATGGAGGATGGGCTTGTGCACAGGTGTTTGCAAATATGCAGTCAGTAGAAATACAGCCAGGCCAAGAGTGGTTAGCTTAATAAGTGGAAGACGCCTGGCTGCAAGCTCTTTAGTAAAGTGCAACATCAGAAGTCATGAGAGTGATATATGATCAGCCAGGCAGTGAGAAGGTATCATTTTTAGAAAAACTTGAGCACGGTGCTTTATGAGGAATTTGTGAGGAAGGCAATGTTTACTAGAAGTTCATAAGTAAAAGAAGACTGACTCACTACAGAAAAATATTTCAGAATAACAGATGAGATAATGTACACGAAAGATAAAAAGTAAATGGTGAAATAATATTATCAGCATGAAGACTGTGGACAGCAGTCACAGACAGCATGTTTACTCCAAGTATGTACCAGTAGGCGAGCTTTGTTGTAAGGACTGTTTTGGAAGTACTTTAGGCATTAGTTATGTGGGAAACGTGGGAAACATGACAATTCAGAAATGTATTATTGCTGAATATGACAGCAGGTTGGATTCATAGCATTAATTAATATTAGATATATCATTTGTTATGGCAGTTTAAGACATAATCTGGAAGATGAAATCTGACTGAGCCCAATACTGGAAGGGTATTCAATACTGCTCTAAGAATAATGAGTTTGTAAAGTATAGGTAAGACAAAAACTTCCTTAGGCAGAAGACAGCAATATGTAATGAACCAGAGGGAGTGGGAGATACATACAGGAAGATTTTGTATGGTGTTTTTGTTTGCTGAAGGATTTACTAGGTTTCTCTCCAAATGATCTTATTGTTCAAATTGAGTTTTTTTTTCATCGGTGAATGTGGTATTTGTTGATTTAATCAGGCCTGGATTAAAAAAAACAAATTGTCCAAGTCCGCCCAATAAACACTCAACATAGTAGATCTATTTTGACAATTTATGGAGTAACACAATACACTGACTTTTTTGCAAAATTAAAAAATGATTAAAGCAAAAGAATAACAAAATCCAATCACCTTCTATAACAACCCCTAGCTGCCCAGTCAGAAACTGATATCTCCAGGCACGCATACCTTGCAGGGATGCAGCGTTTAGACTACTCACACTGGCCCATAACAAAGGAGGAGAGAATACATGGGAAAGGCCAACCCATGACCATCCACCAGAGAGGGACTGCCTATCACCCCCCACCAAGATTCCTGGCCATGCCACGATGCTACTGTGCCTGCCTTAAAGATTTGTTTGTTTATTTTATCATGTATTTAAGCTGAAGATGAGCAGCTGAATGTAGCAATACACTTTATTAATATCTTTTGAACTCCACATAGAGGCCCATGCAAAACTAACTGCAAACATAACCAAACTGTTATAAACTGGAATAATATGCCAGGATGTGAACCTTAAACAACTGCTGGACAAAAAAATGCAAATTGCAAGTTAAATACGTATAAACTAATGTCAACAAATTAACACCCTCTGGCGAAAACCAAACTGAATCCTAGTCCATTACATCCCAGTGCACCATCATTTGAAAACCTAGCAATGGAGCTGACCTGGCTACTCCATGATTAAGATACCTACATATCAATTCAGCTGTAACAGTAGTCTACATGGCAGACCAATTAAGTAGTGAGTGATTGCTGATCATACCCTAATTGTGTTCGAGCAAGCCTGAAGAATCTCAAACAGAAGTCTAAAAATTTTTGACAACAATCATCTCTTAGGAGCCATTCCAATGTCATCACCTCTCATGTGAATTAACAACACATGTAGTTGACCCAGCTGTAAAACAGCATTGATGAAAACTGACAAAAAGTGACAACAATGTAAACCAGAAACTCCTTTCTATGCCACCTCAACAATGGATTGATTCAGACTTACGCCTGACCACACCTCTGCTCTTTCAGATGAAAATTTTATGAAATAATGCCCGATAATGACAATGAGATTGATATCAGCAAAACAAAACTAAACAATTAGAATGAGGCCAGTAAGTTTTATCTAACATACTTTAAAAAGGAATCAGACAGCCTGCATCCAGCTGTCCTGATTATCTTGATAGCATGCCCTTATCTAGCCAGGTCTAGTACAGTAGGAATGGGTGGAAATGCATAGCATGAGAAGGGCCTGGTACTCTAAAGCTTTATGGAGCTCAAAACTAACACCCTTGGTTATAATAACTTTAAAGTGGGGAGGTCGAAAACTGCTTCATGCAAGGGTCTCTAAGTCAAAAGACTGTGGGGTGATAGCTCAATGAAAAAATAAAAATTGCAGGTGGGCACCACGAATCTCTCAAAAACTAATTTTGTTAAACACAAGCACAAGAAAGACACCTTTCACCACTTAAGGCTTCTTCAGGCAAAAAGATTAAAACACAATCAACACTGCTTAAATAAATAAGAGATCACATGACAAAAGAATCTCACTTAATCAAGTTAGGACAAATAATGAAAAAATAATATTAACATTGTGAGATCTAAAACATGTCATAATATCATATTGTCAATAATAATGTAATAATATAAATATTCACAGACTTATTGTTAATATGTCATTTTGTTTTACTGTGTATATCATTCAGTTTGGGCTTAATAGTGATACTCTCATTTAAACCGGGATATTTATGAGCTTTAAAACGTAATATCCATTTATTCTCCATTATCTCAGTATAGCTTTGTATGTCCCCCCCTCTAATATTCTTACAAATATTTTGCAATATAAGAAATCTAAATTCATGTTTTTCATTTGTATTTTTCATGTGTCTATATAAGGCATTGGTCTCAAGTTTTCTGCATACATACGCTAAATGCTCACAAATTCTATCTTTAAGTTTCTTACTTATTTTACCTATGTAAAATGGATTACAGATAATGCATTAACACTTTACCCCCCCCCCAAAGGGCCCATATCTATACAGGAAGAATGCAGATTCCCTGTAATCACAACTACGCACGTAAAAGCCGCACTCTCTAAAGCCAAAAACACAGCATCCGTGGGACCAGACAACATCCCATGCTGCATTTTACATGAACTTCAGAATGAACTGGCTCCCCACCTAAGCACCATGTTCAATAATAGCCTCACATCAGGCTTTGTGCCAACTGAATGGCGCACAGCAACAGTTATCCCACTCCACAAAGGGGGAGCCACCACTGATCCTGGGAACTATCGCCCTATTAGCCTGACGAGCCTGGTCTGCAATGCCATGGAACATATCATCATGGAACTCATAAACAAAGACATTGGTAACCTCCAAACTCTGGATCTCACCAAGTTCGGGTTTGTGAAAGGCAGATCATGCCTCCTGCACCTGATCAACTTCTTTGAGGCAGTCACCAAAGCCGTAGATGAGGGTAAGGTGGTTCACACAGCCTATCTTGACCTTGCCAAGGCTTTCGACACCATCCCCCATTCTGGAAGTATAGCTAAACTCACTAAACTAGGTATAAATCTCTAAATCACAAGATGGGTTGCCAACTGGCTCACTGACAGAACCCACACTGTAAAAGTTGCAGACTCCAAATCTGACCTCAAACCAGTGACAACTGGAGTACCACAGGGTTCAGTCCTGGGACCTCTCCTGTTTAGTATCTACTTCTCTGAAGTACAGGCTAACACAGAAGGCCTCTGGCTAACGAAGTTCGCAGATGACTACAAACTAGGAGCCATAGTCAAGTCCCCAAATGATGTGGACATCCTACAGAAGGGCCTCGCTGAGACAGATGCCTGGTGTCAGAGCCATGGCCTCAAGCTCAGTGCCAAAAAGTGCATTGTCATCCCCTTTGGTAAAAACTCTGTACCCATGAACTACCACATAGGCAGCAATCTACTTAACACCGAATGTGTGATAAGAGACCTTGGGACCCAGGTGGACAGTAGTCTCTCCTTTGATAGTCACATCGCCACAGTAGTCAGTTTTCCTGTTCCTTATAGCATAGTTTATGCTTAATATTACTTACGTTCTTGTAAACAAATACCAAATTACTGGAAGTGATATATTTAAAAGCTGGTATATGCTTCAATATCAACCAGTGTTTTTTGTTGAATTTTTTTAGTATTCTTATCAAAAGGTAGAATACATCTAAAAGCTTTATAATTATTCTGGCTTCTTTGTATGGTTCTACTTACACTATTACCTTTAGTGATAGTTTTTTCTCATACAGGAAATATCTCATGATTAACTTTATTTCTTATTTGGGTAATTGATCTATCTATTACTTTATTGTTATAACCTCTATGAAGAAAATCATTGGCCATAGAATCTAAATGTCTATCCATACTGTCCTTATTAGTATTCAGTCTAGCCACTCTATTAAATTGATTTTTAATTATATTATTAAAAATATGAAGAGGGTCCATATTATTTTTACTAAAATAAGTATTTTTCTTTACATTCTTTTTGACTAAGGTAGTATCAATAAAACCATTAGTGTTCTTAATTAATCTGATATCAAGAAAATCTATCTGAGTAAAATGTACTGTATGTTTAAAATGTAAGAAACTAGAAGTAGAATGCAAATATTCGATAAACTGATAAAAAATATTTAAAGAACCATTCCTTATAAGAAATAAATTATCAGCAAAATGCTTATAAAACAATATATTATCTGAATATACATTCATACTTCTATCTAAAATAAACTTCAGTTCTCAGTTATTACCTACTAAATTTGTATAATTGTTTGCCATATGGGTACCCATGGCTATGCCCTTACATTGTTTATATAATTTCTCATGAAACAGGAATACAATGTTCTCTAAAGCTAATTCTGTTAGAGCACATAGCATCTCAGTTTTGGTATCAGTAAAGATTGCAAAATGTGTAATAAAGCCCCTTAAAAATTCAAGCCCTATGGTGTTTGGTATTGAAGTAAACAAAGCACCTGCATCTAAACAAACAAAATAACAGTCAGCAATATTATTTTTACATGGTCAAGTAAAAAAGATCTTCTAAAAATTGTGATGTATCTTTAATAATAGTACTTGAGTAATTCAGAACTACCTTTAATTTAGATTCTATATATTTGGAAATAGGCTCTATAAGCCAGCTTGTAGCTGAGACTATTGGTCTTAGTGGTGGAACAGTGCTGAATTTATGAATTTTGGGAATTCCATAGATAAATGAAATTCTTGGATGCTTAACGTGAAAAAAATCCACCATATCAAGTGTAATTTGGCCATTATGATGCATTTCATAAATGTTACTATTAACAGAAGTTATAATATGACTAATATAACCTTTATCTATTAATTAATAGCCCTCAGATTCAAGCATTTCATATATTTTCATATCATAGTAAGTAGTATCAAGGACTGCTATACCCCAGCTTTGTCTGCTGCTTTAATAACAATGTCTTTATTTAAAAGTAAAGAATTAATGGCTGATTGCTGTTGCTTTGATATTTAAAAAAAACATTTTTGTTAGTAGCCATTAACTCATAAATGTCTCTCTCAACTACTTCTTCAAAGGCAGCAACAAGCAGATTACAAATAGGAACTAATGAGCTCCTTCTCTCTAAGTTATTACATTCATTATTAATCTTGTCTGTAAAGTTGTTTCCAAAAACTACTTTAAGATTAAAACTTCTAACAAAAAGTTTAAATTCAGTTAAAAATTCTGTTACATCTGCTATAGTCGAAGGAATAAATGACAGACCTTTATTTAACAATGCTAACTCATGTTGGGTCAGGGCATAGCTGGATAAATTAAAAACGATACTGTTTAAGTTCAGGATTGACTCCTAGTACTCATCTTGTGGCCATTGTACCTCGTTTGGCTGCAGCCTCATTGAATCACGTGTTCTTTTCTCTTTTGGTATGGTATATGGTTCGGTCATGGGATATGGTGCATCCAAAGGGTCCAGTGCTGAAATGATAGTTGGATCCACTATTACAGATGATGTTACTAACTGAACAGATAAATTAATGTTACTATAAGAATTGACAGGTTCAGTGTTCTGTATTTAGCAAGGAACATTCTGAACACTAATTTGATTAAGCAACTGCCCTTCTCCTGAAGCAGATGAAGTTTGTTGTTGTGTGATTGGAGGAGCTTGAAGGGTGTTGTTTTGATTGACAGATTGCCCCTCCCTCTGCTTTAGTGAACGTTGTTGCTGGTTTGCCCATAAAAAAGTATTACCTGAGTTAAAATCACAGAAGTTTTTTTTTTGATTTCTTTCTTTTTGACCTCTAGAAGACAATTCTCAGATATAGTTATTCTATCTATAGTATCAGCTAAAGCTGTTGAATGAGAATTTGTCTCTGTTTTAGAAATCAATTGATTATAATCATACAGCAGTTCTTCTTTTAGTTGATTTTTCTATTGGCAGTAAAAATGCATTCATTAACAGCATATATTGAAACGAGCAGTTCATGTTGATTACCTACCATTGCTGTAACAACTTTGGATATTTGTCATGATAATTGGGCATTTTAAGTATTCGAAAACCTCTCGATATTATTTTATGCTTCAGATATATATCAAATGAGAGACGTTGCCACTGTAACCTTTTGCACTGTTGCATCTTACGTTCAAAGTCTCGTAGCATGTTTAGATAATTTCTGTTAAAAGTTGGCCGATCACATTGTTAACATCTTCAGTTAAAGGTTCAGTCATTAATGGATTTAAAGTAACATCCAAAAATATTGATACTTGGTAAATTTTGCTGCTGATAAGTATTAGTTGAGGGGATATAGATCAAGTTCTGTAGAGAGATCATGTTCATGGGTAGAATTAACACAAGAAAAAAAAGAGTAAAAGCCAAAATTCCACCACAAAGATAAAGCCGGACTTCCAGAGAAGTGTTAGATAAAACATAAATAAAAATAAAAAACACAGGCTGGCACCACAAAGCTCTCAGAAACTAGTTTTAATAAACACAAGAAAGAAATCCTTTACCACTTAAGGCTTCTTCAGGCAAAAAGATTAAAACACAATCATGTCTGCTTAAATACTTAAGAGAGATCACATGACAAAAGAATCTCAATTAACAATCAAGTTATGACAAATAATGAAAAAACAATTAATATAAACATTGTGAAATCCAAAACATGTCATAAAAATCATAACTTCAATAATAATGTAATAATATACATATTCACAGACTTGTCATTTTATTTTACTGTGTGTAGCATTCAATGTGGGCTTAATAGTGATACTCTGATTTAAACTGGGATATTTATGAGCTTTAAAATGTAATATCCATTATCTCAGTATAGTTACATCAGTATAGATAGCTCAATGTACTAGACACACCAAGAGCCACACCACCTTCTATAAACACTTCTGCTGGCCCTTGCCCCACTAGGCAGTTTTACATCAACGTAGCCAGATAACTACTGACTGGTCAAGAATATGTTTCCTGCCTCAAATTAATAGAGGAATAAGTTCACCAACATGAAAAACCCTCCATCACATCCAAGAACAAAGCATTGCCCGCATAGTATAAGAATGATATGGAATGAATTTCAGCAAGTAGTTTTACAAGTTCCTGTTCATGGGGTGCCTGTTATCTGAAACACTACCCAGTGTCCTGTACCACCCTATTGCCATAGTGGAAACAATCCAGGATTTAGCATGATTGGGGACACTCAACAATTTGACCAAAAGGCTAAGAGCTGATGGATAAACTTGCAGAATCCTAACTGCCTTACGTAATCAGCACCTGGAACAAAGGAAATGGCAAATTAAGAAAGGCTATCAAACCTGTCCTTTGATGGCAAAGACATACAGAAGTTGAAAAAGGCCCACCATGACCCACATATGACTTCCTAGAACTAGCTGCCAAGAGTTAGAAACCATGTATAAAAATATTCTGCACTATAGGAAACTCATCTGCTTTCAGGCCATACAGAGAATCTGAAAAACTGGAAATTGCAATTGCACTGAATTAGCAGGGGATGTATTTACCAGGAAATTAAAGATTTAGTTGTAAAATATGCAACACTACCTGCCTGATCAAAGATTGCACCCATGTAGACTTGGACAATCTTTAGTGAAGCACCTGAATCATTGTTTGCTTATCTGAATGGAAGACCACTCATCTGTTGCTAATGTGCTGATACCATACCACAGTGGCCATCCAAATAAGCAAAGCTTAAAAGTCCCAACACCTCCATGTTACAAGGAATCTTGACCTTTGTGGTCTGAAGGAAACTGTCTATGCCTGCCCAGAGGTGAGATAGCTTGAGTGGAAGGAGCTTAAATGTGGAAGTGGTCACATCCAGTTCTAACCTCACGAATACTACTGTCTTGGCAGGACCTTCATTTCTGTCTTCTGCCAGTGGCATCCCTAACTCATGGCAAAGCTGGTGCATTGGTCCCTTATGAAAGTATTCATTTTGAATACATAACAGTTTTAAAATAAAAGTGCATAGTATTCTTACAAAAAGAAGGATACTACATTTTTATGTAGAACATTAGGTTGTTGAAAATCAATCATAAGAGTATAGTGTGTAGACCCCCTGAAAAGAAACACTGCATGTGCAGTGAAATAAATCTACTTTGTACTTTGTAGTTGTCTGCATATTTCATCACACAATGATCATTGCTCACTTTTACCACAGAAATGAACATAATTAAGCAGTAAAGGGCCCAGATATGAAGTTCAGAGAAATAATTATTTGGTGAGGATATTAAAAAAGCAAAGCATAATAAGTAGCAATAGAAGGTCCAGCTTCCACCTGTTTTATTTATGTATGCATGTATTTATTTATTTGCCTTTGATTACTAGGAAAGTCTGAGTGGTCAATGCCCCTTTTCAGTGGAGAGTCTATGTTTAAGTAAGGGTTCTCCTGCTTGAGTTACTTCAGTTACAGAGGGAGACTGAAGAGCTAGCAGCATATTTTAATTGTTCAAGTAATAGAAATGAGGGTTAGGATATTCTTGCCACAGTGATCTGAAAACTTGTCCCAGAGATTATAGAAAGTAAAAATTAAAAGCATGCAAAGATATAACAGAAGGTCTTCTGCAGGCAGTGTGATTGTAGGAGATGAAGCTTGTGCAAATGTTGGATTAGGGATAATTCATCTAAGCATGATTTTGCCAAACTATGTTTCAATGAGCACAATTTACTAAATTATGCTCAAATTAAATAAATGAAAAGAATAAAAATAGAATATGTTTTAGTAAATCTAAAACACTAAAATATCATTTGCTTATTTATTTTTGAGGACTAAATGAAAGAAAGTCTTGCCATGTTTGAGATTGACACACCTCACAGACAAATAAAATATAAGTTTTCAGGTATCCAGGATCAATAAAATGCAATTTGATGGGAGGTTTATATAAACTGCTAAACAATAAACTATCCCTTGGATTTACGAAGCCCGTTATAGCATGCAGGAATAGTTTAAGAGCTATTTTTGGCAATATGGCCGACGTGCAATCCAGGAATGAGCTGCCGGGATGTGCACGTGAGCTCTTAGGCTAATCCTGCACACACCGAGCCCCTGTATGCAAATTACCCTCATTTGCAGGTGAAAAACATGCAAATGAGGGTAATTTGTGATCCAGGAAGCAGGCAGCTGTCAGTGCAGGACGAGTGCAGTCTGCAGAAATGTACTCGGTTAGTAACCGAGTACGTTCCTGCAAACTACAAAACGGAGCTATGACAGCTCCAAATAAAGGCTGCATATCATTGATGAAGCACAGCAATGGCCAAGTAGAAGGCCATTGACAATGAAAAATGCGTAAAAAATTAAAAAAAACTTTTAAATTCCTTTCGCCGATCTTGCCTGTTTAAGCATAGTGCAGAGGCTCGCAAATGGGATCGGGGGGGAAAATAATAAAATAAACCTAAAATAAGCATTCCAACTAAAAGCAGTATTCAGCCATGCAAGTCAATGGCAGGCATAAGACAACCTAGCCAGTGAATAATGGTTGCTAAGGGGGGAGGCCCAGTGTGGGACATGTAACTATGCATTAGCAGGCAATCCTATGCAAATGAGGGGAAGGATAGTGAATCCCAGATTTCCCCAGGGTGTGAGGCAGGTCCCAAGAGTGTAAGAGTAGAAATAGCTGGGTGCAAGACTAGGAGATGGGTGGCATCATGGGTGGGTGTGTCAGGCATACTGTATGTGGATTGGAGCCCTGTGGCTTGGGACTACTCCTAGCTTAACACAGCTAAGCTAGATGTGTGTCCAAACTGCCTAGCACTCCTTACAAAGTGTAAGCAGGTGTGCGCACTGCACACCAGGTTTCACAGGAAGAAATAGGAAGTTAAACCATGAAATAGCAGCTCTGTGCACATATGAGCACTGTGTCGGTGTGGTGCACACACAGGCTTAAACAGGGAGGCAATGGGAAGGGAAAACAGCAGTAGGAAGGTAATCAAGGAGAACTAGCTGAGCTGCCAGGTGAAATGTATTAGAATCAGCTAATTACACAGGCAGCAGAACAGACCAGCCCAGAACACCACTATAAACCAAGCAAACACCTACCCCCTTGGTTTTTCCACACTCTACACCACAGGTGTATACAAGAGAGGAAATTTTAAAAACAAACCTACAAAATGAGAAGGACTGCAGCAGGCAACACAGAACAACATGTGGAAGAGGCTGAGGGCAGTGAGGATGTCAGTGCTGCTGAACAACACACAGTGAGGAGACAGAGAAGAGTGGACAGACCCAGGGTAACCTACCAGGGGCTACATGAGCTGGAGATAGTCAAGCTCTATAGGGTGGACAGAGACCTCCTACAGCAAATCGTTGAGCTGTGCAGGCCACACCTGACACACCATACTGGCTGAGGGGAACCCATCCAAGTGGATACCAAGGTACGTGTAGGCCTAGGTATACTAGCCACAGGTACCTCCCAAATGACAACTGGAGATAACATGGGCATCTCACAGGCATCAGCATCCAGCGTATTCCACCAGTTCTTGGATGCCATGTCAGCACGTCAGTGAGCATGTATATTTCCTCAACACATGTGAGGTGTTGACCCGCAATATGCATCTCTTCCACCAAATAGCTAACTACCCTGGGGTAGTGGGTGCAATAGACTACATGCACATACACATCAAAGCACCACCCAGTGAGCAGGGTAAGCCTACATCAACCACAGGGGCATCCCCTCCATCAACTACCAGATCGTATGTGATGCCCAGGGCATTATACTGAATCTGTGTGCTGGCTGCCCTGGAAGCTATGATGATTCACACATATGGCAACTGACGCAGCTGTTCCCCAGATTTGCTGATGTGGATATCCCCTACCTTCACCTGGTGGGGGATGTTGGGTACCCACTGGGGCCATGGCTGATGACACCCATCAGAAACGCACACACACCTGAACAACAACGCCATAGTGAGGCACACGCACAGGCCAGACATATAATAGAGTGTGTGTTTGGGATGCTCATGTCACAGTTCCAGTGTCTGGACACATCCGGTGTAGCCCTGCAGTATTCACCAGCTACATGTACCCAAATTGTTATGGTATGTGCTATGCTACACAATATGATCCTGCGGAAACAGCTGCAGCAGGAACAGCATGGGGCAGGACCACACAGCCACCCACCAATGCCAAGGCCTGTACAGGCACAGAGTGACTCAGAGGAGGAACAACCTGAGCCTGTCCCAGTAGGCGGAACGGGGCATGCCCAGTATGCCCTGGCCTGGCCTTGGCACATGCATAGCATATGCACTGACACAGTAGGGGCCCAGGGAATGACACCTCTCTCTGACTCACACAGACAGTAAAAGGGATCGCAAACATGACACTACCTGTGCCCAACCATGTATAGGGAGTGTACCATGTGCATCCGACATAGGCAGCTCTCCAGCACCATCCTCAAGTCTGGCACACCCTCAAAGTAAGTCAATCAACCTACCAATTGCCAAATGGAGTAGAATGTATTTTTACCTGTAGCCATGGTATGGATGTGAACATGCAACAGAATTGGGTGGCCAGATTTCAAGGCAGCAGACAGTAGACACCCATAGTGGCATCATGAGATTTGTAACACATACTGGAGTCACCATAGTAGCCAGTACTACACAGGGTGACAAAACCCACTGCAGGAAATGGCCTGAGCAAAATGGGTATCCATAAAAGCCACACATGCCAGTCAACAAGGATCACATACACAACAACAGTCTCGGCCAATAGGACAGGTGAAGACTAACACAAACAAATGCTGTACTATGGCCTCTGAATGTGCTGTATGGGTAACCCCTCCCCCAGGCCTACACAGACAGACCGCAGCAGGCCAGGCAGTCGGATGTAAGTTGTGAAGGCTAGGAAGTCAGAAATGAATATGTAGGCAAACAAAGCTAGGATCTTTAGTACACTGATAAGCCTTTAGACAGCAGGATAGGTAAGACTACAGACTGAAATGAAGTACCTGACATACCAGTACAGTCCTCGCAAATGTGTACAAGTGTCAAGTGTGTCCCCCATCCAATGTACACTTAGAGTAACAGTCAGGTGTGCCCCCCCCTCCTGTGTAGAACAGTAGAAACAGCCAGGTGCCCCCCGCGCTATGCAGAAATGTAGCAACAGTCAATGGCAAATGACCAATGGCTATCTGTTGGTGTACAACACAAAGGTCAGCCCCACATGCAACACAGATAGCCATACTGGGCATGCTCACACACTTAAACACATGAAGGCCATGTCTGTAAACACCAATGGTCCAGACATATCTGGATGTTGCAGTTCTCAGTGTGGACACATGTCAGTATGCACCACTCCTGCCTTGTGCACACAGTGGATAGGAATTCAGACAAATATGTAAGGGCAACACACTATAATAAGCCACAGGTACATGGGCATAGATTTGTGGAAGAGGGTGACTGTGACAAGGAGCCATGTGGGTCTGTCCCAACCGGCACACAGCCAAAGGGCCCCCAACACATGAGGTGCGGATGTAACACACTGTGGATACTAGTCACCAGTACCTGTCAGCATGACAGACTATGTGGTGCATGTGCCAGCTGTGGAACAAGACTGTACAAGGAAGTAGCCATCTAGTAGATGTATACACACAACTGTGACATATGACCCTGTGTGTGCCCGCATGTGTCATGTCAACCCCTACATGAATAGGGTACGGCCCATGCACTCACTGCCCTCACCATAGCAGTAGTATGACAAGCCTGCTGAGGTCATCCAATGTGAATTACACCTTTGGGAGAGCTCTAGCTCAGTAATATGCATGGCGTGTCCCATAACTGCATACTGCTGTAGTTAGGTAGTAGTACTAACCCCAGACCTGTCAATTGTGTGAGTGTGTGTTTGTGTGAGTGCCTGTCTGTCTCTGAATGTGTAGAGGGAAATGCTTGTTAGGCTACTCACACTCCATACAATACATATATTCAGCTTTGGCAAGGCTGCTGATGTCACTCACCTAGAAGTACACCACTGGGAAAATGATAGCCCAGTAATTGTCGTAGCGTGTTCTGTAACTGCGTATTTCTGTAGTGTGATAAACAAGTTAGGTAGGTGTTCGAACCCCAAACCTGGCAACTGTGTGTGAGTCTGTATGTGTGCGTGTCTGACTGAAGAGAGAGCAATGCTTTTTAGGCTACTCACACCCTGTACAATACAAATACTCTACTTTGGCAAGGCTGCTGATGTCACTCACCTAGTAATACACCTCTGGGAAAGTGATAGCACAGTAATTGCCGTAGCGCATTCTGTAACTGCATACTGCTGTAGTGTGATATACTAGTTAGGTAGGTGCTTGAACCGCGGACCTGGCAACTGTGTGTGTCTGACTGACTAGAGAGCAATGCTTTTTAGGCTACTCACACTCTGTACAATACAAATACTCTACTTTGGCAAGACTGCTGATGTCACTCACCTAGTAATACACCTCTGGGAAAGTGATAGCCCAGTAATCGTTGTAGTGCGTCCTGTAACTGTGTACTGCTGTAGTGTGATTTAGAACGGTGGTAGTGTTCCATCTCCATCCATGCCAGTTCCAGATGTTTTGTGTGTGTTTCAGTGTCTGTGTATGGAGCAATGCATTATAGGCTATTCACTCACAGTACATTACAAATGCCCTACTTTGGTAGCCCTGCTGATGTCATTAATTGTGAAATATACCTTTGGGGAAGATGTACTTCAGTAGTGCCCGTGGTGTGTACTATAACTTCGTAGTGCTGTAGTGTAGTAAACTAGTTAGGTAGGGGTTCTACTCCTAGACATGACAAGTGTGTGTGTGTGTGTGTGTGTGTGTGTGTGTGTGTGTGTGTGTGTGTGTGTGTGTGTGTGTGTAACTTGTATCCTGTATAGAGGTGGTTGTGAGTGTGTGACACCTGTGGGCAATGTGGAGGGATTTTGCTAATGTCATTTATGGTGGCCCTACTATATATCACAATGTCAAACATACAGGGATAACAGATGTAAATAGCTGAGAGGCTGGGGTACAAAGCCATACCCATACATGTGACGTCAAGGCCAGCCAATCACAGTTAACAACCCCACTGTACCTTCACATGTGACTGGCAATGGACATACCATGCCTGACAATGTGCCCTGTATGGACAGATGACACTGACATCAGGAAATGCTGTTAGCTTGCTATCAATGTGGGTGCAGGGTAAATCTGCTGACCAGTACCAGTCCCTGCCACAGGTGGGCAAGACTGGCACATCTGATGATACGCTGTGTTCATAGCATGGGCCAGACACCCCAGGTACAGTACATGTCACTGTACATGTATGTGGGAGCTGTGCACATAACAGACACCATCCATGTCATGGACTAGGGAACACATACATGGCAAGTGATGCATAGCATTGGTCACACACAATAGTCATACAGGTGACTGGATGATGGATGCAATACCCACCTGTGTGGGCAAATGCAGAAGTTACAGGCCTGTGCCACAATGCAGACCATTGTCATGTGGCCTGATGCCAAAGTATACCCATCACCTACCCTTGCATAGACTGCTGGCACTGTTAGCCACCACATACCCATGCAGACATGCACCCATGCATGTCCAAACTGGCACCCTGTGTGTTCGTGTGTGTGCTATATGGTGTGTATGTCCACATCCGCACACACTACTCCCCCCAGGGCACAGTGTAGCATGCTGCCTGATGTCTGACACCCCTCATACTCACTGCCCATACAACCTCCGTATAACCTGTGTGGTGCATGTGTTCCCTGCACATTGATGTGTTGTGGCAATCCCACTAGTGATGAGTTGCACTCCTGGCCCTGCCAAGTGTGTTATTGTGTGTGCATCCCTGTGTGAGTGTGCCTATGCTGACGCTGGCACCTGTTCATACAGACAAGCATGTGTACATCACCTACTGTATATCTACTGTAACCCTGTTGCAGATGTCACTTACCATCACGTGTATGTTCTGAGTGCTCCCCACTAGATCACCCATGTGGCTCACCCAATAACAGCATTGAACTGTGATAGCACTACATAGTTTTTGGGGTTTCGATACCCTGTGCTGGTAGGTGTGTGACACAAACATGCATCAGTTTTACCCCCCCACCCCCACCCCTCCCTGACATGTATTCTCCTCTGTCTGCCTCCCCTACTCCCTCTCTGGTGGATGTGGAGGCCCACACTTGCATTGCTTAAGCAGCAGCATGTGTATTTTAAGTGATGCTCATGATCCTCTGATGGCCTCTGCATGAATTGCAGCCCTTCCCTAGCTGATTGCATGTGTAACAGGTGTGGTAACATTCCCATAGCCAATTGCATGGAAACATACTCCAATACCTGGGAACATCCTGGTGGTGTTGGCCCTTGTCTGTCACTGTGAGCAGGAGCTAGAACTGTCGTTTGGTAAACAGCATTTCAGATGGGTTGTGGATTTACCTCTAACAACATACACTGTGGAAAGAGGGCAACAAACAGGAGAGGGATGTGCCTGACCTGACTACAGACTGCAAGTGCTGCTATACTGCATATGGAGTAATGTTGGATTATCAGTGTTTGTCTGGATATGCCTGTTGCACATGTCGCAATACCTGCCATGTCAGTTCCATGTATATCAGGAATCCCCATCTGCAGGGTCATCTGCAGACAGGGCAGTGTTGTGCCTGTGGTTTCATGTGTTAGCTATGATGCATCTATCTGTGGAATGCTAAAGGTTGTGTGAGGATTGCAATCTGTTGATGGTGAAGGCCGTGACAGTTACTGATTACATATCCCTCATTGGACATATGTTGCAACAAACCCCGTTACAATGGTAGATTATGAGGGTATCACAGCAACAGCTCTATAAAGGCCCTGTGTATGTGCTGTCAGCCACACCTCTGTCAACCTTTGCATGAAGTGGTGCATATGTGCTGTACACCGTAAATAGTGTCATCATATGTGATAACAAGCCAGTGATATATCAGAGTGCTACACATGTCATGTACAGTAGGGGTTACACTTAATGTCATAACCTGGACATTCTGTGGATGTTCGTACAGTACTGAGGTCTGTGTAGTGATGGTGAATGTTGGCAGTGTGTGTATTGTTAATATGTACTATGGCCTGTGTACAGACTGTGGTAGATGTCATTGTTCTAGCTCCCCTTTTATCTGATGTTACATGCTGCCCCGTTGTATGGTACCGTTTTACCTTACATGTTTGTAGGGCCATACACACACATGTCCCATACCACAGACAGCCATCAGAAGAGACTGTGTAGCAGCCCATTAGATGTAGGGTCATACTGTGAGTGGCACATATGAGGATGGTGTAGGAGAAATAGTCCATATACTGTTCTATTATACTAGCATACCATATGTGGCTGTGTTTACATTGGTTGTGGTTATGCACTGTCTCACAAGTGTATCCTATCCTGTGCTGTGACATGGCTGTCGAGCCTGCTATATATGCAGGTACTGTACCATGATAACCTTAGTATGTCTGTCAGTAGCCAATGGCACACATGTTATGAGCAGATGTCACCTTCCACACACACACACACACACACACACACACACACACACACACACACACACACACACACACACACACACACCATGTGTGTGACAACAATCCCAATGACAGTAACAAATGTCTATTAATATACCAGCTATACATACTAGAAATCCCCTTGCACTATGACATTGGGACTATAGGGGCTGGGGTAGGGCTACACTCCATGTCCAGGAGATATGGTCAGACTATATGGACATGTACTTATCCAGATAGCCATATATATATCTGAGTACACATGTGTAGTTCTTCCAATTACCACTGTCATGGCAACCACCCACTATGAATCACTACATCATGTGGGCATATTCCCTGTACATTCCCTGTGTGATGGACAGCCTTCCTATGTGTGGACATCAATGTTGCAGACAGCAGGTAGCAATACCTCTTACAGGAGAACCTGCACATTCAGGGCAGCCACATATATGTAGGAGGATCAGGACATACAGCCAGACTGTGAGTAGAGTGGTGTAATGCTTTGCATAGTACTGGTGTTACAGGGTGTGTGTGTGTGTGTGTGTGTGTGTGTGTGTGTGTGTGTGTGTGTGTGTGTGTGTGTGTGTGCTCGTGTGTACATACTAGTTTACCTTGGACTGCAGTCTGTTTGCATAGCTCACTACTGTGGGCCTATCCTCTAGCTGGACAGAGGTGTGTCTGCCATGTGTTGTTTGTCCAACACACAGGCCCTGTGTCAGATATTACACTGGCAGTGTGTGTGTTGCATGCTAGCAGTACATGGCTATATCCATTTGTGTCCCTGATGTCTTATTCCTGCATAAGGGTATGTTGCAACACATCCTGTAACACCAGCATGTTCCAGGGTGCGTAATGTCAATATTTCTAGTATGACCCTGTGTTCCTGCCTTTGTCCTCCACATATATCGCAGGCTTTGTCCTGCTGTGATACGGTTAGGGGTTGTTAGGTAATGGCCTATCATTAATTACTGCTAGCATTCTTACTATCATCCCAGTCATAATGTGGAATTACACAACATTTGTTGGTCCGGGTCCATACATGTGACAGATTAATTGACGATACCACAAGTAATGAAAGTCCCCCTAGTGCTTCACTACAGGGTGTAATTGGAGGCTGCTGAACTACATCTGATATTGTTGATTGTTACGTATCGTGCAGGCAAATCCTTTGTCTACTGTTGTACGAATTGAAGGGCTTGGCCTGGACACCATAGTATGTTACATATCCGCACTGTCTGCATCTACTGTTTTGTTTGGGCCTTGCATCCATTACTGGTTATATACATCAACATCTATGTGCTATCAGTAATGGCATACATTATTGTATGGTACACAAATAAAGGCTGTCTGTGTATACATACCTGTTTGTCATGTCATGTCTTTTGAATTGTGAGTGGGTATATGTGCAATGTATGTATCCCCTTTGTGGGGCTGGTTGCCACACCACACATGTCACAGGTGCCAGTTACAGGGCTTGTGGCTGGTAATATACATTGCACCCAGTACATCCACACTACTTCTACATATGTATGGCTACTAATACCCTTTGTCTGAGTATATGTGTATGTACCCATATATCTTATCTATCTATCTATCTATCTATATATATATATATGTATATATATATATATATATATGTATATATATATATATCAATTTATATATATACCTGCACATGATTGTCAATATATGGATGTGTGTGCATATCTGTACCGTTGTGATGTGTACCCCTTCAACATAGTACATTCCCTGTGGTACATTGGCCTATCTGCATGATATGTTACAGATATTGCCCTGACATGTGCAAGTGACTTGGATTTCTGTTGGAGCATTGTAGCTGTGCTGTGGTGAGTCTTGCCGTCAAGTACTGCATATGCTGGATATTGGATTGCACAGTATATCCGTTAGGGCTGGGGGGGGTTACATAGCAGTAATTACCAGGTGTCCCTCATTTGTGCCCCCACCTCCATTAACTGTGCTCTTGGTCTGTTATGTAGTAATGACTGGGCCAGGAGTCTGTTTCCATGTGGAAATCATATACACATGTCTATCTGTATACATATATATATATATATATATATATATATATATATATATATATATATATATATATATATATACATATATATATATATATATATATATATATATATATATATATATATATATATATATATATATATGTGTGTGTGTGTGTGTATATATCTGCATAAGTATATATGTGAAACCCCCATATATATAGAGGGATAGAAGTGGACATTGATATAGCTCTAGCTATGTATATATATTCATATATATATATATATATATATATATATATATATATATATATATATATATATATATATATATATATATATATATATATATATATATATATATATATATATACACTGAACATATTAATCTATCTATGTATGATTGTTGTTGTATGGCTATTTGTGAGTCATACATACACATATATATACCTATAGCTGTTTATCTGTCTACATTTACAGATGTATATCTGTCCATATGTCCATGCATGTTCTTCCTATATGTGTGGCCTGTACCTCATTCTCTTGGCAATTGACATGGATGACTTTAGGACTGAGGTCAGTCATCCGTGCACACACATGCGTTTTTCAGACGTATCATCTTCTTCAATATATGTGTTCTACTACATATAACTGTGCAACTTGCAACATTTTAAGTGTATTAGAGCAAGATATAATAGATATTCCTATATGTACTGACATTATGGCGCACTATGTCCGGGATACATGCATTAAGAGGTTGTGTGGTGTGTTATTACTACATTTCCTGTGCTGTTGACTGATTGTGCTGTATGATATGTATGTGAAATGAGTGGTTATGTACATCTGCCATAGTTTATTGGTAAATCACGTAGTGTATGATGTGAAGGGTCCTGGGTGTGGGCCTTGCAGAGGCTGTATATTTTTTTTCAGGGCAGAACACCGGTTGTCAGATACAGAGAGAGTTAGGGACATTTGAGTGGTTGCATGCGGGTGTGCGCGGGTTTGCGCAGAGCTAAGCAATGCTAACCTCTGGTTGCATTTCCTTACACTCAGCTAGCATCTACTTAGCTCAATCTATGTAGGCAATGCCTACCCCCGTGCAAATACACATACACACACTTACACCTGCTTATCCATGCATACTACTGCTGTTATGCCCTTACACATGCTTACTAGTGCCTTAGTCATATGACACTTCACATGTGCATTTCAGGCAGTACTCCTGTGCAAATATAAATGTTATTTAGTAGGTTATACAGCACAACAATGTTAACATATGGATTTCACATGTAAAATAGCATATGCTGCAGTGGGACTCAACCCGGGAATGCGTGCGCGTTAGGCAGATGCTCTGGCCACTACACTATTGCTTTTCTGCTTCGTTTGCATATGTTTACCATAATGACATACCCATGTTCCCTTCCCCCGGCCCCCGAGCTCCACGTGCACAGCATCCATCCATTCCCCAGTTGCTAGCCCTGCCATACCACACCTCCACACATTTCCCTCTCTGCACGTCTCGGTATACCTCCAGTATACTGTCCCCACCCAAGCTTCTGCAGACTGTTCATCTGTTTAGTCCATGTATGTACCAGCCTTTCCTTGATCCTCCTCCGATACTGCTGGTGACATCGATGTCACCCACAACTGTTGGTTCATCCCACCAGGGATGGACCTGTTGTTGTGTCAAGAGTAGACCTAGCTGGTCTACAATGTTTCTCCCACTGGTAGCATCCTGCCAAGGTATTGTGTAGCAGTGGTTTGCTCACACATCTGGCCAGCCTCATCTCCCGGTTTCACAGAACCAACTCCCCAGGTGTGTCATACTATGCATGAAGTAAGCTCACACGCCACCACGGTGTGCACCGTATATCATTATTCCCTTCAGTATTATGCAGGACTACTGCTCTCACAATATGATTGGACAGCACTGTTCTGTGCTGCACAAAGACTGCTCATAATACTGCGGCTGAGCAATGGACACGTGTTCTGGTATTAATCTACACACTTATATACATTTCCTATACTGTTGGATGACTATGCTTTACGATATGTTTGTGATCACAGCAGCTGAATGTGTATCCGCCATGGCTTAGTGGAACTCACATCGACTATAGTGTGCAGGGTCGGGGGTTTGCAACCTGGCAGTGCTGATTATTTTGTTAATGGCCACAACAACAGCTGTTGGCTACAGAGTGACTAAGGCACTGTAGAGCATTTGTAGGTGGGTATGCGCTGGTTTGCACAAAGCACAGCATTACTGACCTCTGGTTGCAGCATCTTGCACTGAGTTAGCCTCTACATTGCTTCACTAGTGTAGTAATCGCATACTGGCAGCTTACACCCGCTTGCTCCCTCATACACACATGCAACGTTGTGCATTTTGTTCACATTTGTCAACCGTGACAATCGGACTGTATGCTTGTCCATTGTCAGTGGTGGCCCAGGGTGTAAAGCTCCACAGTGACCCCAGCTACTTATTCCAATTAATACTGGGGTGTTAACATTCATAGAGGGTAACAGACGTAACATAGCTATGTCCCCCATTCGTCATGCTTAGTTTACATTAAAATGTCGGTATTATCTATGCTTAGGTCAGGTTTACATGTCAGGTATGACTGTTGACAAAGGTCAGTTTAAGGTGAAGTTGGATTCCTGTTTCACAGGTCTGGATAGGTTACATGCAGGCATTCTGGGTAGGTGTAGTTATTCCATACCTGTGTGGTACAGTAGAGGGGAATAGCTAATGAGTAGGTAGGTAAGTAGTGGGGGTGACATTGTAACTGTATAGTAGACTGTAGGTATAATTGGATGGGGAGCAACAGGGAAGGTTTGTCGAATGTTGGGATTTGTATGCGAGGCAGGACAAGAGGTGTCGGTATCACTAGTTTATGTAGTTGTATAGAGTGTGAGGTGGGGGGGAGGGTTTCGCAAGTTGGTGAGCCTGTGCTGCTCCAGGTGTGCTTGTGGTGTTCCTTCATGTGTTTGTTACATGTGTCCTGTGGGACAGCTGTGATACTACATGTGGGTTGGGGTTCCAGATACTGGCAATATAGTGGGGAAAGAGGGTGTCACCTACATGTAACCATAAACATTAATAAAAATGGAACATTGGCTGATAGGTATGTGGTGTGCATGGGGCACAAAGGGGGTAGTTAGTAGGGGAATTATCCAGGGATGTGCACGATAGCTGCAGGGAAGGTCCACAGCTGGCCATGTTGTCTACGACAACAGCTGTACATATACTTTGCATTTGGTGTTTGCGTTGGACACTCTCACCCCTGAGTGCGGGTGAGGACTACAATAATAACTTGTGATGCCAATTAGATCGGCTTACATGCCTACAGTGGGGTGTTGCTACCGTGTGTTCGTAGGTGTTGTGTAGTGGGTTATGCAAAAACACATATGGCTATACCATACTTTGCCATGTAAACTGGACTATGCTGCGGTGGGACCCATATCGGGAATGACTGCCCGTTAGGTGAAAGCATACCTGTCGACTGTAGAGAATCCGCAGACTGTCCAGAGTTTGCTTCATAATATTGGTGTGTTCCTCTTACAATCTGCACCTGCCTGGCAAATACCTGGGAACTGAAGTCATTAAATACAGACAAGTATTTGGGTTTAAGACTCCAAACTCTTCAAACGAGTCATGCTAATGCATAACCTATTATTCTATCAGCTTTCTAAGGTTGTAAGTGAAATATGTAATTTTGTCCTTATTTGTCCCCAATGGGTTAGGTTCTGTCCAGTGGTTTTGCTGTTAGAGTTTGAGAGGTATGGGCAGAAGCTCTGCCCATTTCGCAATATTACTTACATCCCCGGGGTGGTCGGAATACAACTGCGCCAGCCAACACCTGCACGCCTAGGCCCATAATTTCATACCCATAGTTCCCCCACCTGCCCTCCTCTACAGCACTCATCCTTACTGTGGGTGCAGGTGGGGTCTAACCACACCACTACACACTGCCCACTCTCCACATATCGGGACCCATGTAGTACGTTGTCTCGACCCATGGGTCATCAGGCTTACCCAACCTACTGGTCCGTGTACATACACTGGCTGGGTAGGTAAATTGTCACAAGGACTAACTCGGATCATCATCAGTTTTTGGGGTGTCCCACAAGGTACATTGATGTCTTTGTTTCATGATTAGACTTGCCAGGTCTCTCCCACTGGTAGTATCCTGCCTGTGGTCTGGGAAACAGTGGTGTGTTTACTTGTATCGTATGTTTGTATGTTTCACCTGTCTAGCTAGGGGGGGGGGTTGATGCTACGTGTTACACATTTGTTGATTGGACCCCTCACCCCCATTGGCACGACCTGTGTACATGTGTAATTCTTAACTGCTGTATCATATCTATATATATCTATATATAGAGCTATATATATATATATATATATATATATATATATATATATATATATATATATATATATATATATATACTGTATACTACTAATTAATAAATTGCTTTCTAGTCCTGAGGAACATTTCTCCCCAGGTCTCTGCTGTAAATGGGCCAAAAGCTCAGCCAGACTTAGCCGGTTAACAGCTGTAGATTAAATAAATAAATCAATGAATATCCTAATATATATATATATATATATATATATATATATATATATATATATATATGGGCAGGATTCCCGATGGCTTGCATGGAGTCTAAGAGTAGTGTAAGACTACATGCAGCCATCGCTATCCAGGAACAGCCTGTATTTGCGTGTAAGAGATCACCTAAAACGGCTCTTACACGGACAGGGCGTGGATATGCTAATAACCTCATTTGTAGCTGAAAGGCATGCAAATGAGGTAAGTTAGTGATCCAGGAAGCAGAAACCTGCCCGTGTAAGAGCAGTGTTATCTGCAGAAATGTACTCAGTTGACAACTGAGTACCGTTCTGCAAATAACACAATGGAGCCTTGTCAGCTCCAAATAAAGGTTGCATATGTTCCAGTCAGCATGCCAGTAGCCAAATATGTGGCCACTGGCAACGTACCCTGATACAAAAATGAAATAAAAATGTTTTTGTTTAAACGTAGCGCAGCGCCGCACAAACGGGCTGCGCTATACAAACCATAAAAATAAAAATGTACAATGTAAGGGAATAGCAGGCTGAAAACAACATGGCCACCAAGTAGGGGTTGCTAAGGGGGGAAGCTGAGTGTAAGACATGTAACTAAGCATTAGTCGGCAATCCTATGTAAATGAGTGATAGGATAGTGAAGCGCACTGTCACATAGCAAATGAGCACATTCCCTGGAGTGTAGGAGTAAGATAAGGGTGAGTAACAGAGTAGGAGATAGGTGACATCACAGGGGGGTATGTATGAAAGAAATGAAGCTCATTGGAGCACAGTGGCATGTGAAAGATGTCAGTCACACATCATGGAAAGAGGAGTGTCAACAAGTAGGCATGGGAAAGCCAAGAAATGGAAGGTGTACACTATGGATAACACCAAAGTTTCTTGCTGGGCGTGCATGCGCACGTGTGCGCTCTGGGAGGCGCGAGTAAGATACAGTGCACGCGTGTAAGCGTGAGTGCGCACGTTTAAGCTGGAGTAAGCATGTGGGAGTCTGTTTAAAGACTTGTAAGCTTGTTTGCGCTGGTGTGCCCGTGGTTTAACCCGAATAAGCAGATTGTAGTCCGTCTAAGCATATGTGCGCGCGTGTTAGCCACTGTGAGCGTGTTTGCACTTGTATGCTCGTCGCTCCCCCCTGAGGAAACAGAAAGGAAAAAGGAAGCAGAAGAAATTGTAGGAAGCTAGCAGGGAGTACTGTCAGAGCTAGCAGGTGAAAACAATCAGAAGCAGGCAATTACACAGGCAGAACAGTAGCCCAGCCCAGCACTTAAAACTCTGCAAACAACAGTGCAGTATGTTTCTCTCAAGAGACACTGCAACAGAGGAGTAAGCTATTAGAAGTGAAAACTGAAAAAGCTTCACTCAGACCAAAAATGCTAGGGGCTGCCATAGCTGTTATAAGGAGACATATGCAACATGCTGAGGGTGGTGACTATGCAAATGCTGCTGGACAACCCACAGTAAGGAGACGGAGAAGAGTGCACAGGCCCAGGGTCACCTACCAGGGGTTACATGAGCTGGAGATAGTGGAGTGCTATAGAGTGGACAGAGACCTCCTACAGCAAATTGTTGAGCTGTGCAGGCCACACCTCACACACAGAACCAACAGAGGGGAACCCATCCCAGTGGAAACCAAGGTATGTGTTGGCCTAAGAATACTAGCAACTGGTAACTTCCAGAGACCAACTGGTGATATGATGGGGATATCACAGGCATCAGCATCCAGGGTACTGCACCAGTTCCTGGATGCCATGTCAGCACATGTCGGTGATCATGTATATTTCCCCAATTCCCTTGAGGTATTGGCCAGCAATATGCGTCTCTTCCAGCAAATAGCGGAATACTCTGAGGTAGTGGGTGCAATAGACTGCACGCATATTCGCATCAAAGCACCAGCTGGTGAGCGGGGTAGGGCCTACATTAACAGCAAGGGCTTCCCCTCCATCAACTGCCAGGTCATGTGTGATGCCCAGGGCATAATAATGAATGTGTGTGCTGGCTGCCCTGGAAGCTACCATGATTCCCATATCTGGCATTTGATGCACCTGTACCAGACATTTGCCAATGGGGACATCCCACATGGTCACTTAGTGGGGGATGCTGGCTACGCATTGGAGCCGTGGCTGATGACACCCATCAGAAATGCACACACACCTGAACAAGAACGCCATAATGAGGCACACGCACAAACACGAAATGTAATCGAGCATGTGTTTGGGTTGTTCAAGTCATGGTTCCAGTGCCTGGACACATCTGGTGGAGCCTTGCAGTACTCACCAACTACATGTACCCAAATTGTCATGGTATGTGCTATGCTACATAATATGATTCTGTGAAAACAGCTGCAGCAGGACCAGCATAGGGTGCCAAGGCCATCAGAGACAGAGCGTGACTCTGAGGAGGAACAACCTGAGCCTGCCCCAGTAGGCAGAAGGAGGCGTGCCCAGTATGCCTTGGCCTTGGCAAAGAGGCAATGCATAGCACATACACTGGCTCAGTAGGAACCATGGAAATGATACCTCTGTCTGACTCACCCATATAGTAAAAGGGATGCCTAAGTTGACACAACCTGCTTTCAAACATGTACAGAGACTGTAGTATGTGCATCCAACATAGACAGCCCTGCAGCACCACCTGAGGCATGATTGCCATGTGTTAAGCAATGCAACACCATGTAGTATATGAAAACTTGATGACCCTGACTCACATCCTACCCTCACCAAGCATGATGCCACAATATGAAGACAAGATGATCAATTACAATAATTGGCTTAAGTATTGCTTTTAGACAAAGGGGATACAATGCCTGTCAGCCTGGGATGACATGCTGAGCAAGACATGATGCTCCACCTGCTATGGATGGCTTGCACCTATCACCCCTGGCCTTTTGGATACCTGCAAAGGCTGTTGTAACCCCCGCCATGCCTTGAATGGGTAAGGCTCAAAACACAAACCCACCTCCATGGGTATCACAAGGGATAAGAACCTAGAAGTAATGCTACCTAATGCTAGAAGTCTAAACTGCAAGATGCATGTAGTCCAAACTCTCCTCAGCATGGAGAATGTTGATATTTGTTCTGTAACAGAAACCTGGGTCAAGGCTCACAAGAGCACCCTAACACTACCAGGTTACACCTCATACCATACTTTACAGCCCCAAAACATGGAACAAACTACAAAAGGAGGGTGACTATCAATAATTGTCAAGGATAACCACACCCCCAGGTTGGTGCCACAGCAAGAAGCAGTATGGACTATCCATGGGCAAGTAACAGTGGCTAAAACTGCCTCCCAGTTAGTAGCCTGCTACAGACCACTCTCCTAACTCCAGGAACCACACTTGGCCTACTTCAGAACACATGAAAATATCAAGGTCTCTCCAAACAACATTATATTGGGCGACTGAAAATACTCAAACATAGACTGGGAGCATTATTCTAGCTCCAACACCCTAGGCCAAAAGTTCCTAGAATTCTTAAACCAAAATGCTATGGAACAACTTACCACTCCCACAAGAGGGGTAAGCATACTGGATGTGATAATCAGCAATATGGGTACTCTATGCCCAAGATGAGAAGTGTATCCCTCACTGGTAAGATCAGACCATAGAGTAATCTCACTGGATATTCACATCCTGACCCCAGTCCCTGGGCAGAAAACCACAGTGAAAAACATGTGTAAAGCAAATGTTGCACTCCTCCAAACTGAGGTGGAATCCATTAAAGGCCTTGTGCCTGTGGAAAATATGGGCCAGACCTCAGAACCCTTTATAAATGCATTCTATGAACACATTCAGGAATGCATGGATTATGCAATCCCAAATAAAACCAAGACCCAATCCCATACATGCAGGCATCAAGCCTGGTGGACCCCAGCCATTACCAAACCATGCAAGAGAAGGGGGAAGCTACTACATGATAGAGCAAAACCCAAAAAGGGAAGTAATCACTGATCAGTATTATGGTAAAAAATATGGCCACACATAAAATCCTCTAAGGCCAGCTACAACATGTTGAATCTGGGAATCTTGAGGCAATGTTACACCTGCCTCATGTACACAGACAACCCCCTCCTCCCCCCAACAAATACAAATATATTTAGCCAAACTGGAGGCAGAGCTCTCTGAACTCAGTACTGGCAAAAACAGTCAGAAGGAGAAGCTAACCACACACACACCACAAACCCAGTCTCACATAGACCTATCACAACTGCAAACCAAACACAAAAACACACAAAAACATTCCTGGAGGCTCTAATTAAAACCTACCAAAACAACAGAGGCCTCCAAAGCAGACACCCAAGCAACCACTACCTCAAAACATAGCACATGCAACACATAATTCACAAAGTCAGTGTGCCAAACAGTCACAGCCCTTAAGGCCAAACAACATGCCTGATACACTTGTAAAAGGTGACTCCATAGTCAGACACACTGATGTCCCGCTCACCAGACTGAACAAGGAAAAGGATACAGTAAGCTGCCTGTTGGGCACTAGAATCCGCTACATAACACAAGCACTCAGGTCACTCCAAAGCAAGTACAAATATGACTCAGTCATTGTCCATGCCGGTGTGAATGACCTGAGACGGACCTCCCTGGACTACATGAAAAGAGACATAGAGGAGCTCTCTGATTATGTAGCCCAGGCTGTTATGACCCTGACCCTGAGCAGCATCTTACCCTCACCAAGAATGAAGCCACAGTACAAACACAGAATGATCAGCTTTAACAATTGGCTCAATTACTGGTGTCATTCTAAGGGGATCCAATGTCTGTCTGCTCTGGATGACATGCTTGACAAGCCACGCTGCTTCACAAGGGATGGCTTGCACCTGTCACCCGTGGGCTTCCGGATATTGGCCAAGGCTCTTGCCACCTCCATAGTGCCTTTTTTAGGCAAGGCCCAAAAGACAAACCCACCTCCCTAGAAAACACAAGTGGAAAAAAACTAAGGGTAGTGCTGCTCAACGCCAGAAGTCTAAACCTCAAGATGCACGCTCTCGAGGCCCACCTCAGTATGGAGAACATCGATGTCTGTGCAGTGATGAAATTTGGTTCAAGGCTCCTGAGAGCACCCCAGCACTACCAGGTTATACCTCATATCATGCTTTTCGGCCCCAAAACTTGGACCGAACCACAAAAGGAGAGGGAGTAACCATATTCATCAAAGATACCCACACCTCCAGGTTACTGGCAATGCACGAAGCATCAGAGACCATCCATGTGCAACTAACCATAGGCAAAACTGCCGTACAGTTTGTAGCATGCTACAGACCACCCTCTCAAACTCAGGATCCCCACTCAGCCTTCCTGAAGACACTGGAGAGTATGAATGTCTCTCCAAATACCATCATATTGGGAGACGTCAACTACCCAAACATAGACTGGGAGCATTACTCAAGCCCCAACACCCTAGCCCAAAGGTTCCTAGAATTCAAAAACTCAAATGCAATGGAAGAACTAGTCACCACTCCCACAAGAGCAGATAATATACTAGACCTGATCATCACAAACATGGGGACACAATGCTCCACACTGGAAGTATACCCGTCATTGCTGAAATCAGACTATAAATTAATCTCACTGGAAATACACATCCCTCCCCCACCCCCTGCACAAAAGACAACAGTGAAGAATTTCTCAAAATCTGACTTCACACTTCTTAAGACTGAAGTGGTATCCTTCAAGACCTCTGGGCCACTGGAAACCACAGACCACACCGCTGAATCCTTTATAAACACTTTCTATGGACACCTTCAAGAATGCATGGATCATGCAATCCCAAATAAAACCAAGACCCATTCCCCCAAAGGCAGGCATCCTGTCTGGTAGACCCCAGCCATTAACAAACTTTACAACAGGAGGAGGAAGCTACTACATGACAGAGCAAAATCCCTAGCATCTCTGATCCGTACTAGCAAAAAACCATGATCACTCATAAAATCATCCAAGGCCAACTTTGACAGAAAAATTGCAAAGGATACAAAAGACAATCACAAGGCCTTCTTTACTTATGTTAGAAACCTGGGTGGAAACTCCCAGATATGCTCAGGGTTAGTCCAAAACGACACAAAATACACTGAACCCACAGACATTGCCAACATTCTGGCAGACAGGTTCAGTGCAAATCCCCCCCCCCCCAAAATGAGAAATATCTATCCCAGCAGAGTGTAGCCTCCCTAACATCTCAGATGCCCAGGTGAGAGCCACCCTCTCCAAAGCTAAAAACACAGCATTAATGGGACCAGACGGTGTCCTGGGTTGCGTGCTACATGAACTCCAAGAGGAACTAAACCCGCACTTAAGGCTGCTGTTTAATCTCAGCCTTACTACAGGATACGTACCCAAAGAATGGCGTACAGCAACAGTGGTCCCGCTCCACAAAGGAGGTGCTTCTACAGACCCTGGAAATCAATGCCCCATAAGCTTGACGAGCCTGGTCTGCAAAGCTATGGAGAGGATCATTATGAAACTCATAAACAAAGACATTGGGGACCTACAGACACTGGATCCTACCCAGTTTGGCTTTGTCAAGGGCAGATCCTGCCTTTTGAACCTGGTTGACTTTTTTGAAACAGTCACTAAGGCCATTGATGAGGGTAAGGCATTCACACTGCCTACCTTGACCTTGCAAAAGCTTTCGACACAATACCCCACTCGGGCATCATAGACAAGCTCACCAGCTCAAATGTAAACCCATATGTCATAAGATGGGTTGCAAACTGGCTCAAGGACAGAACCCACAAGGTCAGTATTGCTGGAGCCATGTCAGACTCTAAGCCAGTCACAAGCAGTGTCCCACAGGGCTCTGTTCTGGGACCCCTCTTGTTCGGCATTTATTTTTCCGAGGTGCAAGCAAACATAGGAGGATTGTTGCAGAAAAAGTTTGTAGATGACTGCAAACTGGGCGCCATAATTGATACTCCAGTGGACACAAGCATCCTTCAGAAAGGCCTCATAGAAACGGATAACTGGTGCCAGAGCCATGGCCTTAAACTGAATGGCAAAAAATGTATAGTCATACCCTTTGGGAAAAACAAGGTACCCACAAATTACCACATAGGTGGTAATCCATTAAGTACGGAAGAAGTAATCAGGGACCTAGGGACACAAGTTGACAGTAACCTCTCATTTGACACTCACATTGCCAAGGTGGCTAGGAAGACCTTCTATATTGGCCACCTTATCATGAAAGCATTCACATCTAGATCAAGAGAGGTCATTGTGCCCCTATACTCTTCTCTTATCAGGCCCATAATTGAGTACAATGCTCCATTTGGGATGTACCTTACCCGACACGTGCAGCAGTTAGAAAGACCCCAAAAGTACCTCACCAAGAGGATATAGGGTCTCAAACATTTGTCATATTCTGCCCAGTTGAAGAAACTCCAGCTCTATTCAGTTGCATACCGCCTACTCAGAGGCGATTTATGCCTGATGTACAAGGCCATGTCCAATCCGGAATTAATGGACATGCTCCACCTCAGAAAATCCAAATCCATCAGAGCCACGAGAGTGAGAGATTTGAACCTCAACACAGAAATAAATCGGATGTGCTGGAGGGACAGATTCATAACCCAGAGGCTCCCTACACTCTGGAACAGAATCCCAGTCCATGTAGGCAGAGGCCCTCACTGACTCTCTTCAGGTAGGTTCTGTAGGTTTACACCGGGGGTCATCTCTGTGCCACTACTAGACAGAGGCACAGTAAACTAAACCCTAAATGGGCATAATATTCACATTCCAAGGGGTGGCGAAAGCCACACACATTCTAGCTAGACTTATAAATGCCCTAGGGCAGATAGCCTAGTATGAACCTATGAACCTATGAAGATACAAATTGTACAGGACACTAAGGATAATCACAAGGCTTTCTTAACTGATGGTAGGAACCTTGGTGGAAATTCACAGATATGCTCAGAATTACTCCAAAATTACAAACAATGCACCAAACCCACACACATTGCCAACATCCAACCTGACAGGTTTGGTGCAAAATCCCCCCCCCCCACACACACACACCAAAATGCCAAATATCTATCCCAGCCCTGACATTGCAGATGCTGAGGTAACAGCCTGCGTCTCCAAAGCAAAACACACAGCATCAATGGTACCAGATGGTGTCCTGGGCTGCTTCCAACATGAACTCCAAGAAGAATGGAACACCAAATAAAACTACTGCTCAATCTCAGCCTTACCACAGGATATGTACCCAAAGAGCAGTGTACAGCAACAGTGGTCCCTCTCCACAAAGGTGGTGCCTGAATGGATACTGCAAACTATCACCCCAGAATCCTGACTAGCTTGGTCTGCAAAGCTATGGAAAGGATCATCATGGACCTCAGAAATAAAGATATTGGGGACCTACAGACACTGGACCCTACCCAGTGTGGCTTTCTTAAGGGCGGATCCTGCCCCTTAAACATGTTTGACTCATTTGAAACAGTCACCAAGGCCATTGATGAGGGGAGTGTGGTCCACACAGCCTATCTGGACCTTGCAAAAGCCTTCCATACAATACCCCACTTGTTCATTATAGATAAGCTCACCAGCTTAAATATAAACCCCTATTCAAGTAGATGGGTTGCAAACCAGCTCAAGGACAGAACTGACATGGTCAGAAATGCTGCAGCCATGTCAGACTACAAACCAGCTACAACTGGCATCCCACAAGGCTCAGTCCTGGGACCTCCCTTGTTTGGTATATATTTCCCAGAGGTACAGGCCAACATGTAAGGACTGTGTCTGAACAAGTTTGCAGATGACTACAAACTGGGCACCATATCTGACCCTCCAGCTGACACAAGCAACCTACAAAACGGCCTCATAGAAACAGACAACTGGTGCCAGAGCCATGTCATCAAGCTAAATGCAGAAAAGTGTATAGTCATCCCCTTTGGAAAAACAGTAAGTGCCCACCAATTACCACATAGGTGTTAACCCATTAAGTACTTTAGAAGTAATAAGAGACCTAGGGACACAAGCTGATAGAAATCTTGCATTTGACAACCATGTGGCCATAGCGGTTAGAGAAACATATCATATACCCACCTAATCATGAAGGTATTCACATCTAGATCAGGGGAGGTCACCATGCCTCTTCAGTCATCCTTCATCAGCCTCACAATTGAGTACAATGGCCCTTGTGGGATGTACCTTAGCAGACACCTCCAGCAACTGGAAAGACCCCAAAAGTACCTCACCAGGAGGATCACAGGGCTCTAACAGATGCCATGTGTTTCCTGATTAAACAAACTGCAGCTCCACACAGTGCCAAGCTGCCTGCCCAGAGGCGATCTGTGCCTGATGTATAAAGCCATGTCCAAGCTGGAATCAATGCACATGCTGCACCTTGTAAAATCTGAATGCCAGTGAGCTATGCACATGAGAGACCTGAACCTCAGCACTGACATAAATAGGACATGCTGTAGTGATTGATCCATAACCCAGAAGCTCCCTCCACTCTTGACTAAACTCCCAGTCCAGGTTAGCCAGAGAGTCCCTCATTGACTCTCTTCAAGAGGAATCTTGATGAGTGGATGCGAGATGGTAGATTTACTCTGGGTATCACTTTTATGTCACGGGTAGACAGAGGCACAGTATACTAACCTTGAAAAATGTCATGGCAAACTCCAGTTAAAATGTGTGTTGAAGGGCAAACACACTGACTAGCAATAGAAATGGCCTTGGGCACATAGCTAGTGTTTGTCAATATCCACCCAAGTTGCAGAATACCCTACTAATGTTGGACAAGCCTGGTTTAAGTAGTCTATAGCTGAACAAAATGCAACATGGTCATATTTGCACAACTGGCCCTTAACCAGTCTGGTGTGCTCAGTATGAATATTTAAAGCAGTGATAGGACTGAAACCCAGGATACTGTCCACCACAGTGAAAGTACTGAACCAGTACACTATACAATATTATAGTGTTTGGTCAGTATGAAAGAATGTTGACAACTGTATGCAAACTATCCCATGGAAACCCTGCAGGCACAGCATAATCACTGTTGGGTTCAGACACAAAGCAGGTGGGCAGTAAGAACACAACATGACTTCCAACACACAACTATAAATGTGAAATATTGTTGAAGTTCACACACACCCACAGATGTGGTGGACCTCAGAACTCAACATATGGAAAGCTCACACTGGGCATGGTCGCACACTTTGATAAATGAGACATATGTCAGGCAACAAGCCATGGAAAGCCTGAACTGGGCATGCTCACACACTTAGGCCATGTCTCAGTATAGCAGTTGGCCACACATATCTGGCATTTGTATGTGTTAAGCCAGGAAACTCCCACAATACAGCAATCTGCCCAGTGCACACAGTTAAATGACAACAGAGACATAAGTAATATAGTGGATCCCTCTCATATTCAGACATCTTCCACAGATACACAAGTTGTTCATAGAAACAGGGAAAGCTATGGCAATAAAGACCTGCAAACAGTTTATCAGCAACAAATATTGTGCATCTGAAACTTAAACATATGGGTGTAGGGGTCAATACTAGGCTGTTTGCCCTAGGGAATACATAAGCTTAGCCAGAGTGTATTTGGTGTCTGCCTCCCCAGTACAGTAGGCTACTGTGCCTCTGTAAAGTAGGTTACAGAAGGCACCGTTTAAGGCTAGTGTGCTGTGCCTCCATCAAGCAGGGACACAGTGGAGATCCCAGGGGTTGAATTTGCAATGTCACATCCATGTGGCTGGAGTTTGCTGGAAGAGGGTTGGCGAGGAGTTATAACATTAACTGGGATTCAATTCCAGACGGAGGGGAGTCTTATCTGCAGTGTCTGGACAATTTCACTGTCAACACTTACAAGTGATGATTTTGAGGGATTGAAGTGTCTTGCCAATACTGTTCAGAGATGTCCTCCCTCTGTGGGATATTGCTCTGTAATGTATTAGCTCCGTCCTTCTGCTGTACAGCTTATATATGGCTGGTGTAAACCAGACAGGTCTCCTGTTGTGGAGGAGTCTTGGTTTTATTTGGGATAGCATGATCAATGCAAACCTTCCAGATGCTCATCGAATGCATTTGTCAAGGATTCTGCAGATTGGCCTGTATAATCCTCCAGCATGGGTCCTTTGAAGTATTCCACTCCAGTTTTCACAAGTGCAAAGTCTGCTTTTGATAAATACTTTGTTTGCAGTGATTTCCTTGCCTGGGGGTGGGGATGGGATATGGATGTCCAGGGAAAGTTGGTTATGGTCAGATATTAACAATGGTGGTCTACCTCTGGTGTGGAACATAGAGTCCCCATGTTGCTGATGGTCAGGTCCAATATGTATTCCCCCTTGTGGCTGTGGTGATTGGTCCTGCCATAGCACATGGATTCACAAATTGTAGTGGCTGTAGGGTGATGGTGTTGAGGCCTGAGTACTTCCCCCACTCAATATTCCTGTACCTGAAGTTAACCACTGTAATGGTGTATGTGAACACCTTCATATCCTACACTGTTCCCAGGGAAGCCAAGTGTGGTTCCTGGATATGAGAGGGGAGGTCTGAACTGGTTGTGTTGTGTGTTACAAGTCCTGTGGTCACGAAGCATGGTATAAAACATAACCTGGCAGTGCTGATGTGCACACGTGACCCTGAAGTAGGCGTCTGTTAATGCACATATATGCTATCCCCCATACTGACGGATAGTAATAGATGTACATAACTCTTTCTAAATAATGATGTCAGCACCCTATAAATACTGCAGGAGAAGGAAAGGCACACAGTAATTTGAATAGTGCGGTCCGCTAATGCGTCTTTCTCAAGTGTCATAACATAGTTAAGAAGGGGTTTGAATCCTGCAAATGCTCAGTGTGTGCGTTTGGGGGGGTGGATAGGGTGTGCAATTCTCTTTGAAAGAAATGGTCCTTTTGGCAATGGGAAGAACACACTACATATTTTCTTGGCAAGAAATGGCCCTTTTGGCAATGGGAAGAACACACTACATGATGTACATTCCTCTTTTGAAAGACTGATGATGTCAGCACCCTATAAGTATAGCAGGAGAAGGAAAACCTCTCAGTAATGTGAATTGTGTGCTCTGCGGGTGTGTGCAATTTTCTTGGCAAGAAATGGCCCTTTTGGCAACGGTAAGAACACACTACATGATGTACATTCCTCTTTTGAAAGACTGATGATGTCAGCACTCTATAAGTATAGCAGGAGAAGGGAAACCTCTCAGTAATGTGGGCCCTTTGCAGCAGGAAGAACACACTACATGATGTACATTCCTCTTTTGAAAGACTGATGATGTCAGCACCCTATAAGTATAGCAGGAGAAGGGAAACCTCTCAGTAATGTGAATTGTGTGCTCTGCGGGTGTGTGCAATTTTCTTGGCAAGAAATGGCCCTTTTGGCAACGGGAAGAACACACTACATGATGTACATTCCTCTTTTGAAAGACTGATGATGTCAGCACTCTATAAGTATAGCAGGAGAAGGGAAACCTCTCAGTAATGTGAATTTTGTGCTCCGGTAATGCGTCTCTCTCGCTTGTCATAACATAGTTAGGTAGGGGTTTGAATCCTACAACTGGTCAGTGTGTGTGTTTGGGGGGGGGGTTAGGGTGTGTGCAATTTTCTTGGCAAGAAATGGCCCTTTTGGCAACTGGAAGAACACACTACATGATGTACATTCCTCTTTTGAAAGACTGATGATGTCAGCACCCTATAAGTATAGCAGGAAAAGGGAAACATCCCAGTAATGTGAATAGTGCGCTCCGCTAATGCGTCTCTTTCAAGTGTCATAACATAGTTAAGAAGGGGTTTAAATCCTACAACTGCTCAGTGTGTGTGTGTTTGGGGGGGGTTAGGGTGTGTGCAATTTTCTTGGCAAGAAATGGCCCTTTTGGCAACTGGAAGAACACACTACATGATGTACATTCCTCTTTTGAAAGACTGATGATGTCAGCACCCTATAAGTATAGCAGGAGAAGAAAAGCTTCCCAGTAATGTGAATAGCGCGCTCCACTAATGCGTCTCTCACAAGAGTCATAACCTAGTTAGTAGGGGTTTGAATCCTGCAACTGCTCAGTGCATATACGTGTTGGGGAGGGATTAGTGTGTGTGCAATTTTCTTGGCAAGAAATGGCCCTTTTGGCAACTGGAAGAACACACTACATGATGTACATTCCTCTTTTGAAAGACTGATGATGTCAGCACCCTATAAGTATAGCAGGAGAAGGAAAGCCTTCCACTAATGTGAATAGTACACTGCGCTAATGCATTTCTCTCAAGTGTCATAACATAGTTAGGTAGGGGTTTGAATCCTATAACTGCTCAGTTTGGGGGGGTTAGGGTGTGTGCATTTTTCTTGGCAAGAAATTGCCCTTTTGGCAACTGGAAGAGCACACTACATGATGTACATTCCTCTTTTGAAAGACTGATGATGTCAGCACCCTATAAGTATAGCAGGAGAAGGTAAACCTCCCAGTAGTGCGAATAGCGCGCTCTGCTAATGCGTCTCCTTTAAGTGTCATAACATAGGTAGGGGGTTGAATCCTACAAATACCATGTGTGTTTTTGTCAATGTGTGGCGGGTGTTGCTTTTATTATTGTATGACATATATTATAGCAGTAATTTCAATGCACACATGAGGTATGTGTGTGCCACATAGAGATATGTACCTGTGACCATAAATAGTTCCTATGTGTGAAGCCTGCCTCGTGAATACATGGAATTTGCATTACACAACTTTTTCACTGTGGTTTTCTGTGCAGGGGCTGGGGTTGGTATGTGAATATAGTGAGATTACACTATGGTGTCATCTTACCAGTGAGGGATACACTTCTGGTCTGGAGCATAGAGTCCACATGTTGGTGATGATCAGGTGCAGTATGTTTTCCCCTCTTGTAGGAGTGGTAACAAGTTGTTCCATAGCATTTGAGTGTATGGATTCTAGGAACCTTTCGCCTAGGGTGTTGGAGCTACAGTAATGCTCCCAGTCTATGTGTGGGTAGATGCAGCTGCCCAATATAATGTTGTTTGGAGACACCTTCATATATTCATGTGTTCTTAAGTAGGCCAAGTGGGTTACCTGTGTTTAGGAGAGTGGTCTGTAGCAGGCTATGAACTGGAAGGCAGTTTAACCCACTGTTAGTTGCACGTGGATAGTCTGTGATGCTTCATGCTGTGGCAACAACCTGGGGGTGTGGGTATCCTTGACATTTATTGAGACTCACCCTCCTTTCATAGTTAGTTCTGTGTTCTGGGGCTGTCAAGCATGGTATGAGGTGTAACCTGGTAGTGCTAGGGTGCTCATGGGAGCCTTGAACCTGTTTTCTATTACTGCAAAGATATCAACATTCTCCATGCTGAGTAGAGTTTGGACTGCATGCATCTTGCCGTTTACATGTCTGACATTGAGTATCATTACTTTCATTTTCTTATCCCCTGTGCTACCTATGTAGGTGGGTTTGTGTTTTCAGCCTTACCACCAGAACGCAAAGATGTGCAGACATTACACTTCTGTAATTAATAGTGGTGTATAAAAAACTACAATGACAATCACACTGTTAATGCATCAGGCGTGCTGGGATATACCCACAATGATATCATTACACTGTACTTTTAACAACATAGTTTCATAGGTTCATACTAGGCTATCTGCCCTAGGGCATTTATAAGCATAGCCAGAGTGTGTTTGGCTTTCGCCACCCATTTTACATTAATTTTGCTATGCCCTTTTTCGAGGTTAGTATACTGTGCCTCTGTCTAACAGTGACACAGAAGTGATACCCGGGGTAAACCTACAATCTCCCATCCACTCATCAAGATTCGTCTTGAAGAGAGTCAATGAGGGTCTCTGCCTAACCTGGGCTGGGATTTTATTCCAGAGTGAAGGGAGCCTCTGGGTTATGAATCTGTGCCTCCAGCATGTCCTATTTATTTCAGTGCTGCGGTTCAAGTCTCTTGAGTGCGTAGCTCAATGGGATTTGGATTTTTTGAGGTGCAGCATGTCCATTAATTCCGGGTTGGACATGGCTTTATATATCAGGCACAGATCGCCTCTTAGCAGGCGGTATGCCACTGAGTAGAGCTGGAGTTTCTTTAACCGGGCAGCATATGGCATCTGTTTGAGCCCTTTGATCCTCTTGGTGAGGTACTTTTGGGGACTTTCCAGTTGCTGCAGGTGTCTGGTAAGGTACATAGCAAAAGGGGCATTGTACTCAATTATGGGCCTGATGAGGGATGAGTAAAGAGGCACGATGACCTCCCCTGATCTAGATGTGAATCCCTTCATGATTAGGTGGGCTATATAAAATGTTTTTCTAACCACTTTGGCCACGTGGTTGTCAAATGAGAGATTGCTATCAACTTGGGTCCCCAGGTCCCTAATTACTTCTTCTGTACTTAATGGATTACCACCTATGTGGTAATTTGTGGGCACTTTGTTTTGCCAAAGGGATGACTATACACTTTTGGCGTTTAGCTTGAGGCCATGGCTCTGGCACCAGTTGTCTATTTCTATGAGGCCCTTTTGGAGGATGCTTGTGTCAGCTGGAGAGTCGATTATGGCACCCAGTTTGCAGTCATCTGAGAACTTGGTCAGCCACAGTCCTTCCATGTTGGCCTGTACCACCGAGAAATATATACCGAACAAGAGAGGTCCTAGGACTGAGCCTTGTGGGATGCCACTTGTAACTAGTTTGGAGTCTGACATGGCTCCAGCAATTCTAACCATGTGGGTTCTGTCCTTGAGCCAGTTTGCAACCCATCTAGTGACATAGGGGTTTATATTTAGGCTGGTGAGCTTATCTATAATGCCCGAGTGAGGTATTGTATCAAAGGCTTTTGCGAGGTCCAGGTAGGCTGTGTGGACCACCTTCCCCTCGTCAATAGCCTTGGTGACTGTTTCAAAAAAATCAACCAGGTTTAAGAGGCAGGATCTGCCCTTAACAAAGCCAAACTGGGTAGGATCCAGTGTCTGTAGGTCCCCAATATCTTTATTTATGAGGTCCATGATGATCCTTTCCATAGCTTTGCAGACCAAGCTAGTCAGGCTTATGGGGCGATAGTTTCCAGGATCCATTGAGGCACCACCTTTGTGGAGAGGGACCACTGTTGCTGTACACCACTCTTTCGGTACATATCCTGTAGTAAGGCTGATGTAGTTTTATGTTTGGGTTTAGCTCTTCTTGGAGTTCATGTAGGACACAGCCCATGACACCGTCTGGTCCCATTGATGCTGTGTTTTTTGCTTTGGAGAGGGCAGCTCTTACCTGAGCATCTGAGATGTCAGGGCGGCAGCACTCTGCTGGGATAGATATTTGCCCTTTTGGTGGGGGGGGTGTTTACGCTGAACCTGTCAGCTAGGATGTTGGCAATGTCTGTGGGTTCGGTGTATTCTTTGTCAGTTTGGACTAATTCTGAGCATATCTGGGAATTCCCACCCAGGTTCCTAACATAACTAAAGAAAGCCTTGTGATTATCCTTAGTGTCCTGTGCAAGTTTTCTCTCGAAGCTGGCCTTAGACGATTTTATGAGTGCCCTTAGTTTTTTGCTAATACTGATCAGAGATGCCTTCACTTTTTGGGATTTTGCTCTATCATGTAGTAGCTTCCTCCTTCTATTGTATAGTTTGTTTATGGCTGGGGTCCACCAGACAGGATGTCTGCCTTTGGAGGATTGGGTCTTGGTTTTATTTGGGATTGCATGATCCATGCATTCCTGAAGGTGTTCAAAGAATGCATTTATAAAATATTTTGCGGTCTGGGCTGTATTTTCTACAGGCCCAGGGGCTTTGAAGGATTACACCTCAGTTTTGAGGAGTGTGAAATTTGCTTTAGAGAAGTTTTTCACTGTGGTTTTCAGGGCAGGGGGTGGAGTCGGGATGTGAATATCCAGTGAGATTAGTTTATGGTCTGATCTTATCAGTGAGGGATACACTTCTGGTCTGGAGCATAGATTCCCCATGTTGGTGATGATCAGGTCCAGTATGTTTTCCCCTCTTGTGGGAGAGGTAACAAGTTGTTCCATAGCATTTGAGTTTATAAATTCTAGGAACCTTTGGGCTAGGGTGTTGGAGCTACAGTAATGCTCCCAGTCTATGTTTGGGTAGTTGAAGTCGCCCAATATAATGGTGTTTGGAGAGACCTTCATATTTTCCAGTGTTTTCAGGAAGGCTGAGTGGGGTTCCTGGGTTTGGGAGGGTGGTCTGTAGCAGGCTATAAACTGGAAGGCAGTTTTACCCACTGTTAGTTGCACATGAATAGTCTCTGATGCTTTGTGCTGTGCCAACAACCTGGAGGTGTGGGTATCTTTGATGAATATTGATACTCCCCCTCCTTTTGTGGTTCGGTCCAAGTTTTGGGGCCGAAAAGCATGGTATGAGGTATAACCTGGTAGTGCTGGGGTGCTCTCGGGAGCCTTGTACCATGTTTCTGTTACTGCACAGATATTGATGTTCTCCATGCTAAGGAGAGTTTCGGATGCGTGCATCTTGAGGTTTAGACTTCTGGAGTTGAGTAGCATTACTCGTAGTTTCTTATCACTTGTGATACCTATGGAGGTGGGTTTGTCTTTTGAGCCTTGCCTAAAAAGGGCACTATGGGGGTAGCAAGAGCCTTTGCCAATATCCAAAAGCCCAGGGGTGACAGGTGCAAGCCGTCCCTAGCGAAGCATCGTGGCTTGTCGAGCATGTCATCCCAGGCTGACAGGCATTGGATCCCCTTTGAATAACACCAATACTTAAGCCAATTGTTGAAATTGATCATCTTGTCTTCATATTGTGGCATCATTCTTGGTGAGGGTAAGATGCTACTCAAGATCAGGGTCATACCGGCCTGGGCTACATGCTCAGAGAGCTCCTCTATGTCTCTTTTCATGTAGTCCAGGGAGGTATGTGTCAGGTCATTCACACCAGCATGGACAATGACTGAGTCATATTTGTACTTGCCTTGGAGTGTCCTGAGTGCTTGTGTTATGTGGCGGATCCTAGTGCCCGACAGGCAGCTCACCATGACCTTCTCCTTGTTCAGCCTGGTGAGCGGGACGTCGGTGTGCCTGACGATAGAGTCACCTATTACAAGTGTATCAGGTGTGTTGTTTAGCCTTAAGGGCTGTGACTGTTCGGCACACTGGCTTTGTGAGCTATGTGTTGCACATGTTTTGTTTTGGGGTAGCGGTTGCTTGGGTGTCTGCTTTGGAGGTCTCTGCTGCTCAGGCAGATTTTTATTTAGAGCCTCCGAGTATGTTTTTGTGTGTTTATGTGTTTGGTTTGCTGTCGTGGTAGGTCTATGTGAGACTGGAATTGTAGTGAGTGTGGTTTCCTTCTCCTCCTGACTGGTTTAGCCAATACTGAGTTGAGAGAGCTTAGCCTGCAGTATGGCTATATGGTTGCATCTCTCACATGTGTTGGAATTTGTTGGGAGGAGGAGAGGGTTGTCTGTGTAGATGAGGCAGTTGTAACATTGCCTCAAGATTACCAGATTCACCAGCTGGACCGGAGAGAAGATTGACAACTGACCTTTGGACATGCTAGAATAGTATTGGGAATTCCTTTATAATTGAAAAAGGGCCAATGGTGAACGAGGTACTCAAGGGGAGTTTGTGAGGGTGTAGTGCTTTTAATATTTTAGTGCTGATTTATATAATTGCTTTAGTGAGCAAGTGCCAGGTAACTTAAATGCAATGTGTTACAGGTAACTTAAATGAGATGGGCCTCTGGGCCCATCTCAACATCCTCAACTGGCACTGAGTGAGAGATCATTTTCTGATTTCAGGCACTCTACTGTGTACAAAGAGATCACTCCTGAGGTGAGATGAGATCATTGATGACAGGCACTCACTCCACTGTGTACAAAGAGAGCATCTGGGAAATAGAAAAAAAAAATAAAAAAAAATTAAGCTTATTTCCTGCCTTTCTTGTTAAGTGGTACAGACTATTTGTGCTTGAGCTCCCCCCCCCCCCCTTCTGTGTGTTTGGGAAGCCTTCTAGCTTGTTTATTTCTTATAACTAGCCAGTTTTCTAGTTTCAGCACTCAAATCTGTTTCTTTGATTTCTACACTTGTTCAGAAAAATAAAAAACTGCTTTACTGTACTTGTGTTTTTAAAATTTCATCTGCTTTTTGTACTGTTGTGTTTTTACCTACTTCTTTTTACTTTTGCATCATCTTAAAATACTCCAATTGTTTGGTTGGGTTACTGAGAGGGTTTGTGGTCTGCACTGTTGTGGCAGAACAGGTAGCTTACATCCTTCTAGGTTGAGAACTGCTGATTGAGGGCTCAGTGTCTGTTATTCTAAAAGTGTATTAATTCTGGTTTAAGCACTTGGGCTTTCAAGCCAGTTATTTTACATTAAGAGGGTTCGTGGTCTGCACTCTTGTGGGAGGAGATTGGTTGGACTCTGCCCTTCTGAGCTGGGAATTTCTGGTTAAAGGCTTATAGTGCATGCATATCTGAACTGTTCCTTACTGAAGGAGTGCGCCTTGTTTGCTGTGGCATAGACTGGATTCGGGCCTGCTGGATCTAGCTTTGTTTGTGTAACTGCACTAATCCAGACATTTCTCTAAAGTATTCAATGGTATTTATTACTGCTTGGTTGTAACTTGATTAAAGTGTAGCTATCATTCAAGTCTTTTGGATTAAGCACTTGGGCTTCAGAACAGTTGTTTTACATTAGGAAGGTTTGTGGCAAGCACTGTGGTGGCAGGACAGGTAGCTTTCATCCTTCTAAGTTGGGAACTGCTGATTGAGAGCCCAGTGTCCAAGTGTATTAGTTCTGGTTTAGGCACTTGGGTTTCAGGCCAGTTATTTTACATTAAGAAGGTTCGTGGTCTGCACTCTTGTGGGAGAAGAGGCTGTACTCTGCCCTTCTGAGCTGGGAATTTTCTGGTTAAAGGTTTATAGTGCCTGAATATTTGAACTGTATCTTACTGAAATTGGTTCACCTTGTTTGCTCTAGCATAGACTAGATCCAGGCCTACTGAATCTAGCTTTGTTTATATACTTGTTGTTTGTTTGCTTGTTATTTCCCTGGCTAATTCCCACCCTATCGCAACTTTCTCAGCACTTCTGTGGATCACTAGTGATATCTGCATTGCTTACTGTACTTATTTCTGTTTCACTTGAAAGAAAGTTACTGTTTGTCGTTTTGCATTTAGTTACTTGTAACACATTGCACTCAAGTTACCTGGCACTTGCTCACTAAAGCAATTATATAAGTCAGCACTAAAAATTAAAAGCACTACACCCTCACTCCCCACTGGCCCTTGTTTTCAATTAAGGATTTCCCAATATTATTCTAGCATGTCCAAAGGTCAGTTGTCAATCTCCTCTCGGTCCAGCTGGTGAATCTGGGAATCTTGAGGCAATGTTATAACTGCCTCATGTACACAGACAACCCTCTCCTCCCACATAACACAAATACTTGAGAGATGCAGCTATGCAGCTGTTAGCCAAACTGGAGGCTGAGCTCTCTCAACTCAGGACTGGCAAGACCAGACAGGAGGAGAAGGCAACTACACACATCACAAAACCAGCCTCACATAATGCTACCACTCCACTGAATCAAACACATAAACACACACAACACATATCGGAGGCTCTGAGTAAAAATTTACCTAAACAGCAGAGGCCTCAAAGCAGCACACACCAACAACTGCTACCTCAAAGACACCCCACAAGCAACACATAAAACCACAAAAGCAGTGTGCAAAGCAGTCACAGCCCTTAAGGCCAAATACAACACCAAACATACTTGTCATAGGTGACTCCATAGTCAGACACACTGACGTCCCACTCACCAGGCTGAACAAGGAGAGGGTCACAGTAAGCTGCCTATGGTGCTAGAATCCGCCACATAACACAAGCACTGGTCACTCCATGGCAAGTACAAATATGACACAGTCATTGTCCATGCTGGTGTGAGCGACCTGAGACGTACCTCCCTGGACTACATGAAAAGAGACATAGAGGAGCTCTCTGATTATGTAGCCCAGGCAGGTATGACCCTAACCCTGAGCAGTATCCTTCCTTCACCAAGAATGATGCCACAATATAGAGACAAGATGATCAGCTTTAACAATTGGCTTAATGTCTGGTGTCATTCAAAGGGATCCAGTGTCTGTCTGCCTGGGATGACACGCTTGCATGACACCACAGCTGCTTTCCGGGGCACGGCTTGCACCTGTCACCCTGGATTTCGGATATTGGCTAAGGCTCTTGCCACCCCAGTGCCTTTTTTTAGGCAAGGCTCAAATTCTAAACCTACCACCCTAGAAAACAAAATGGGAAGAAACTGAGGGTAATGCTGCTCAATGCCAGAAGTCTAAATCTCAAAATGCCTTTTCTCGAGGCCCTTCTCAGTATGGAGAACATCGATGTCTGTGCTGTAACTGAAACCTGGTTCAAGGCTCCTGAGAGCACCCGGCACTATTAGGTTTTACCTCATATCATGCGTTCCAGCCCCAAAACCGGACCACACCACAAAAGGAGGGGTGTATCCATATTCATAAAGGATACTCACACCTCCAGGTTGGTGGCAACGACGCTTTGGAAACCATCCAGGTGCAACTAACCATAGGCAAAACTGCTCTACAAATTGTAGCATGCTACAGGCCACCCTCTCAAACTCAGGGGAACCCACACAGCCTTCCTGAAGACTGGGAGGGTATAAATGTATCTCAAACACCATCATATTGGGTGACTTCAACTACCCGAATATAGACTGGGAACATTACTCAAGCCTAACTTTCTAGCCCAACGGTTCCTGGAGTTCATAAATTCAAATGCCATGGAACAGCTAGTCACTGTTCCCACGAGAGGAGAAAATAGATCTCATACTAGATCTCATTGTCACAAACATGGGGACAAAATGCTCCACACACGAGTATATCCCTCATTGGTGAGATCTGATCATAAACTAATCTCACTGGAAATCTACATCCCAAGCCCCACCCCAGCAAAAAAGACCATAGTGAAGAACTTCTCTAAAGCAAACTTCACACTACTCAAGACTGGTGTGGTATCCTTCAAGGCCCCTGAGCCAGAGGAAACCACAACCCAAGCTGAAGCCCTTACAAATGCCTTCTATGAACACCTCCAGGACTGCATGGATCAGGCAATCCCAAATAAAACCAAGACTCTTTCCACAAAGGGCAAGCGTCCAGTCTGGTGGACCCCAGCCATTAACAAACTTTACAATAAGAGGAGAAAGCTATTACATGATAGAACAAAATCCATAAAGGGAAGTCACCCCTGATCATTATTAGTAAAAAACGAGCACTCATAAAATCAACTAAGGCCAATTTTGAGAGAAAAATTGCCATGGATTCAAGGACAATCATAAGGCCTTTTTCAGCTATGTTAGGAACCTGGGTGGAAACTCCCAGATATGCTCAGAATTAGTCCAAAATGATACAAAAATCACTGAACCCACAGACATTGCCAACATACTGGCAGACAGGTTCAGTGCAAACTTCACCCTCTCCCCTAAAGGAGAGATAACTATCCCAGCAGTGTAGCCTCCCGACATCTCAAATGCGCAGGTGAAAGCTGCTCTCTAAAGCTAAAAACACAGCATCAATGGGACGGATGGTGTCCCCGGCTGTGTGCTACGAGCTAAATGAGAATTAAACCGCACATAAGGCAGCTGTTTAATCTCAGCCTTACCACAGGATACGTGCCCAAGAAGTGGCGTCACGGCAACTGTGGTCCCACTCCAAAGGCGGTGCCTCTACGACCCTGGTAATTAGCCCATAAGCAACAAGTCTAGTCTGAAAGCTATGGAGAGGATCATAATGGAGCTCATAAACAAAGATATAGGGACTTGCAGACATTGGACCCGACCCAGTTTGGCTTTGTCAAGGGAAGATCATGCCTTTTGAACTTGGTTGACTTCTTGAAACAGTCACCAAGGCCATTGATGAGGGAAAGGCAGTCCATACAGCCTACCTTGACCTTGCAAGGCTTTCGACACAATACCCCACTCGGGTATTGTAGAAAAACTTACCAGCTTAAATGTAAACCCATATGTCACAAGATGGGTTGCAAACTGGCTTAAGGACAGAACCCACAGGGTTAGAGTTGCTGGCTGTGTCAGACTCCAAGCGGTCACAAGTGGTGTCCCACAGGCTCGGTCCTGCCCCTATTGTTTGGCATCTACTTCTCAGAAGTACAGGCCAACATGGGAGGACTTTGGCTGACAAAGTTTGCAGACGACTGCAAACTGGGTGCCATAGTGGAAAGTGCATCGGACACGGATATCCTTCAGAAGGGACTCACGGAAACAGATAGCTGGTGCCAGAGCCATGGCCTGAAGTTAAACACCAAAAATGTATAGTCATACCCTTGGAAAACAAGGTAACCCCAAGCTACCATATAGGTGGCAATCCACTAAGCACAGAAGAGGTTATCCTGGACCTGGGGACCCAGGTTGACAGTGGCCTTTCTTTTGACACTCACATTGCTAAAGTGGTTAGAAAGACCTTCTACATTGCCCACCTGATCATGAAGGATTCACATCCAGATCTAGTGAGGTCATTGTTCCCTGTACTCTTCACTTATCAGACCAATGATCGAGTACAATGCCTCATTCGGGATGTATCTCACCCGACATCTGCAGCAATTGGAGAGACCCCAAAGTTCCTCACCAAAAGGATAAAGGGACTCCAAAATCTGTCATATGCTGCCAGATTGAAGAAACTCCAGCTCTATTCAGTCGCATACCGTCTGCTCAGAGGTGACATGTGCCTGACATACAAGGCCATGTCCAACCCGGAATTAATGGCCATGCTCCACCTGAAAAGATCCAAATCCACCAAAACCACTAGAGCAAGCGACTTAAACCTTAGCACGGATATAAATAGGACGTGCTGGAGGGATAGTTTTATCACTCAGAGACTCCCTATGCTGTGGAATAAAATCCTGGTCCATGTGAGGCAGAGCACCTCGCTGACTCTGTTCAAGAGAAATCTAGACCTGTGGATGGGAGATCGTAGGTTTACCCCAGGAATCATCTCTGTGTCACTGCTGGACAGAGGCACAACAAACTAATGGGCACAGTATTTTTTCATATAAGGGGTGGCGTAAGCCACAATAATTTGGGCTAGGCTTATAAATGCCTTAGGGCAGATAGCCTAGTATAAACCTATGAACCTATAAGTGAAACATGATAATATTACTACAGTTCTATGTAGTCACCCTGTGCATCAGCACCATGTTATCCTGTTCCTGCATCAATGTGACAGATTGCAGGAGGTGGCACAGTTTCATCATATGCACAGTGTGTGTACTTGGTATGCCTGAGTCTGCAACTGATACATCCGATTGACATGTATGTGTGTGTGTGTTAGTGAGGGACAACAGTACAACATGGGGCAATGTTGATGCAGTGTGTGTGTGTATGTGTTAGCCCTAGGTGTTAGCATTATGCATGTGTGTATGCATGCACACAGTTCCACCTCATGGCTGCCATATACGGGTGTTTGTGGACAGCCACAGACTGTACCTGCCAGGTCATACAGATCACTGTCTCTGGCCACGGACACGGTACCTGTGCCTGGCAGGGGTGATACGGACAGTATCAGGTACTAAGCCAGACTGGGTACTGTCATCAGAAGCAGTTGGTTGATGACTGGACACAAGTGCCTGCTGGGACTGTCCAGAGCCACGTGCACGTTGTCTCCTAGAGTGGTCTGATGACAGCACAGTCCCAGCATTGCTGGGGCTGGTACTGGCACTATGGGAGCAGCTGCGGGTTTGTTGTCATCCGCGACGACTGCCAACTGCTGTTGTTGCTGGCATACGTCCATGTCGACGCCTCAGCCATCCTGCATTGCCCTGGCTCATGGACATGTAGTTGTGGAACATATCTAATGTGTCCCCCCAACGTCTGTCAATGACCTTGCCGACAGTACGGATGGCAGCCGCAACGTCACGCATAGTGTCATTCATAGCAGTGCAATGTGCTCTAAACTCCCTCAGACCCTGTCTGGTGTACCGTTTCATATGTGCCTGTGCCTGCATTACAGCCTGGAACATAGCTGAGGTTGAAAGACCTCTGTGGGCATGTCTGACAGGGGCAGTACGACCACGGATGCTCCCACGAGAACCCCTGGACATCTGCCTGTGTGGTACCATGTCAAGACTCTGGCCATGGCTGCTGTGAGGGGATGCATGTGCCACTGATACCACATTACCCTGGTCAATGCCCACTGTATGCTGCCCCTCATCTAAGGACATTGGTGACAATGGATGTATCGGCAGAATGACTGTGCGCATTGATGGGGTTGACTGCTGTGTACTGTCGATTGGCTGACCAACAACAGACCCTGACACACCTCCCTGTGCCATTACACATGTATCATCATTATCACTATCCCCAGCAGTGGCTTCAGGTTCCCTGCTGCACGCCACCAGAGCAATACCAGAACCTGTGAGAGGAAGACAGGAAACACAGTTTACAATGTGTACACAATGTTACCACAGATGCACACGGGCACATGCACACATGGGCACATGCACACATGGGCACATGCACACATGCATACATGCACACATGCACATATGTGCACATGCACACATGGGCACATGCACACATGCACACATGCACACATGGGTGCACATGCACCCATGGGCCCACATGCACACATGCACACATGCACACATGCGCACATGCGCACATGGGCACATGCAAACATGCACACATGCACACATGGGCACATGCACACATGCACACATGCACACATGCACACATGCACACATGCACACATGGGCACATGCACACATGCACACATGGGCACATGCACACATGGGCACATGCGCACATGCACACGTGCACACATGCACACTCCTCAGTACATGAGATACAAACACACAACACAAACACACCTGCAATCCAACACATAACAATACTGTTTGAGGGTATTATTACTATTATTATCATTAGTATTAAAAGTATTGTTATTACACACTCACCAGCATGGATTGGCTGCCTTGCTGTTACTCCAGAGGGACCTGCACAAATAAGACAGTTATTGTCAGTGGGCACAACTGTGCCATTGATACTGTGAGTATGATACAGTACAGTAGTACAACAGTTGGCTTTCACAGGTGTACTGCTGATATTGAGAATATAAATCTTTCACAATAATGTCCAGGATAACAGCTACAAACACAGTACACATCTCACACATGCATAAACTACCAGTGCAGAGAACAGTCAACTACAGATATGGCATGTTACCTGCACACTCCATGTCCACATGCTGGGTGGCTCCAGCCTCCATCATTACACATGTCTGTGGATGTTGTTGTTGTTGGGCTGGAGCCACAACACTTAGGAGGAGCTCCTCCAGTCTGGTGAGGGGGGAGGTGTATAGGTGCCCCACCACCTGTGGCAAGCTGTTGCCTGTAGATATCAGATGCACGCTGACGGACATTTCTAATTAAATCACTGCAGTGATGGCGTACCTGCTCATATGTCCGGTTATGCATGCCTATGTCATTTACATGACGGACAAGGTCTTGCCACAGTGCAGCCCTCTCCTGCTGGTGCTGGCTGGTCCAGGAAAAGAGTCTTGAAAAATCCTGCACCAGGCTCTGGTGTATCTCCTCATCCTCTGCTGCTGAATAACAGGGGTTGTGCTGATGCACCATCACCCTGGAAGGAAAAGGAAAATATGTGAGCAAGTAACATGGCACACATAATACTCTACTGTACTGATATCACTGAATTGCCATATATAGCATCTGTCTGTCTATCAGCGGATACACATGTAAATTACCACATATCAGTGCTCAGCCAACAACTGTGTGACAGTGCCTGCCACACTCCTTACAACAAACTAGTATACACCAGCACTCAGTACACTGTTTGAGGTCCAATGCACAACCTCACACTTGGTGTATGTATTAAGGTAATGGATGGGGAATATTGTCATCCCATGCAATGCATGCAATGCACAGTTACAGTTTCAATGGTAGTGCACCCTAGTCTTTGTGGCCATACCCCTACCTTCACCACAGTCATATACACGGAACCACAGCACAACATATGGCAATGTAGTATGTTTGTATCCCAATAACTGACACATCTTTCTCTGGCCTCACACCAATGACACACACTACCATGACAGACACAAAGCCATGCTGAGCAATCACACCATTACAGACCTTGCACACAGTCAGTGGCACACTCATTCCACCTCACATAGTTGGTATTGCAATGAGTACATGAGTGCGTGCATTGTGTCATAGGTAGGTAGTATGCTATTGGCCCTGTGCCTACGGCAGCATACTGTTAGCAACCTTCAACTACATATGTATGTCCAGCCTTCACTAACAGTTGCAGTATGTCCCTTGCCCTATGCACATCTTCATATAAATATAGATACAGACTGCTAACACATATGGAGGGTTCACAGTATGTAGATTATTAGATTATGTACTTTACATTACCTTTGTTTCTGACTGCTGTTTTGGATGGCTTGCTGCTGGCTGCCTTGCTGCTGGCTGGCTTGCTGATGGTTTTTCCTTTTTATTATTTTTTTTGGTCTCTCTCTCTCTCTCTCTGTCTCTCTCTCTCTCTCTCTCTCTCTCTCTCTCTCCCTCCAGTTGCTGCAATGATATTATTGCATGTGTGGACTGGAAGTACAGGCTGCTTTTGTAGGTATCTGCACATGTGCATGTGATGGCCTCTGCACCAATTGTTAGCCAGCATTTACTAATTGCATGCAGCCTGCTGTGTGGTAATTGCAGTTCTCACTGTGATTTCAGGACAGTGTTATAAAATGTTAGGTTAGGTAGGCTGTAAACTGCTATACTGTCCTTATTTTATTAGATGGCTACATCCTTTGATATTTCTGGGTTGTACTCCTACATGAGGGCATGCTTGTGGAAGCAATTCTACAGCTATTCACAGAGTGTGTGACAGTAGACAGAATGATGTGCCTGTGAGTTTCCGACACTTGCAGACCTCAGATACTCCCAGGTGTATATTTTAGCAGCCTCAGGGAATGGTACATATCAGTGGGATACACCCGTGATATATTTCAGATATTCTGCAGTTGTGACTGTGGGGTATTTTGAGCATATGTATTACTACACCATTTCTGACATGCAAGTAGTGTGTACTTTAACTAATTGAGAGTTACCATTACGTGGGATTCCACACCTTTCTGCCTACTGTTAGTACATTTCACAGGGAGTCAGTGGGGCACAGTTAACATTTGTTTGCAAATCAGGAACATCCCTGTAAATCAGTCACAGTTGCGAGGTTTGGCCTCTTACCTATTCAAATATGGTGGTGTTTATCCTGCTCTGGTAGTGTGTGTGGTTTGCAAGGTGCTACTGTCACATTATTACCTACTAGCATGGCTGTTTCTCTTATCACACTAATGTAATGCAATTCCACAAGAATTGCCAGTAAAGATACAAGAAAAGCTTTGTGTAATAGCCTTCCTATATTCCTTTTACATTCAGTCCTACTATTTCATGATATATTGCTTTTAGCACAAAGCTCTTGTATATCAGTCATGGCTTAGTGGTATGTCATACAGACTAGTGTTTCCAAGGTCCTGGGTTCGAGACTGCCAGAGGAATTTTATTTTGCTGCTGAGCAGACTACAGGCCTTTTCATTCAGAGTGACTAAGGCACTTTTAAGCAGTTGTAAGCGGGTTAGCACTGGTTTGCTCGGAGCTCATGCATGCGCAGTGCTGCTTAGCTTTGCGCACATACACTTAGCTAAGCGCATACAAGCGCACTCCCGCTGACTACTGCTTAAAAGTGCTTACTCTCGCGCACACCCGCGCTAATTTCTTTGAAAGAAAAGAAAATGGGGAGATAGGAAAGTGGCGAAAAAGGGGGTACAAAGAGGGTAGGATGGTAGGAAAACAAGCTCGGGATTTGCAGGAAGGATGTAGGAAAGGCCCATAGCTGCCCATTTCTTTATCAGCAACAGCTGTGCATATGTGTGTAATTTGGTGTGAAATTTGAAACCTTCCACCCCTGAGAGAGGGGTGAGGACAACAAAATATGTTGTACAGCCAATTGTAATTACCAGTTGACATGTCCAGCAGACATGTCTGCAAAATGGGCAGCTATGTATGGGGCGTAATTTTTTTGTGGGAACAGAGTGCCCTTTTTTATTTTTTTTTTCAGGTGAGAGTGGAATGTGAGGTACAGGAAGTAGGTATATCTGGGGAGGTAGGTTGGGGAGGTTAACAGACAAGACAAACAAGATGCATACAGGGGCGGAGTATGACACATGTGGGGCGTGAACACAATTGACGGGGACGGGTGTTTGGATATCGCGAGCCCATGAGCCCACAGATGGCAACAGTGGAACTGAGATCTCCACCCATGGGCAGTTGCCACTGCACCTTCACTGCCCAGAATGGGGCTGTGCTGGGGGCTGTGTAGGATGGGCAGGCACACCTGTGAGTTGCGCCACCTGTGCCTCAAGCTGGCGTAGGGGTTCAAGCACAGAATGCCTGATCTCGCTACACACCACAGACCGGACACTTTGGAGGGTGAGTGGACGTTCTCCTCTGGCCACACTTGCAGAGGGGGGGATGAGCCCCATTCCCTGCAGCGCTTCCACCCGAAGGTGGCACAGGGCCACCGGAGGAGGTTCCGGCCTGGGCACTAGTGTATGTATTTGACACATGTCTATCATGTTTAGCTTGTTTACCAGTAATTTTCAGGCTGAAGCAAGTTATCTGATATTACAATGCAGGTGGAAAATCTCTATTTCTGACTTGTTTAATTTTTATTTCCGGATTACAGGCTGCATCACTTATCTAATCATACAGTACTAGCAGAATCTTTCTTCTAGTGTTATTTGAACTTTATTAATATTTCACAACACTGAACTCTTTTACAAGCTGTCTCACTTATATTCTATAACAATTGCAGCAAAATAATTACTAACCTGCCTGGTGGCGCAACCACACCAGCCTATCATCATAGGCTCGCCAATTCACTGAACGCACACCTGCAGCTGTAATATAAATGAAGTAATATTGGAACATACATCTCCATAATATCAGCTAGGATAACTTCTTACATACTTAATTACATGGATACTTACTCAGTAGTGGGGCGTTGGGCATTTGCCGGGCCTCTTGGATCCAATGGTTCAGTGGGTCCTGCTTTCGTCTCTTCAGGTCCGCATGGTGGTGACGGACCTGCTCACCAGTCCTTGGTATGCCTATGGCACTGGTGAGATCATGTGCCAACTGGTTCCACGCCTCTGCCTTGTATGCACCCCAGAGAACCTGGCCCTGCATGAGTTGAGCCTCATGATTGTGGACTAGGAGCCAAACCATATATTTGGACTCCTCAACACCCCACCTCTGTGCTCGGAAGTGACTGCCCTCTCCTACACCTGCCATCCTGACTGCAAATAGGTTCCACAATCAGTTATGCTGTGTATTCCCGAGTATGGGGCTTATATATGCCATTTTTCCCGCACTTATCTGTGATTGGCCATTTTGGAAATGTATCAGCTTAAGAAAACCTGCTTTGTCATGCTTCTGTTTCCATTCATTCCTATATATATGCTAATACTGCATTTCTCAATACAACTGTCATGGCTTAGTGGTTCAGTACTTTGACTATGATGCACAGTATCCTGGGTTTGAGCCTAGGCATTGCTTTTTTTATTTTACTACTGTCTAGACAGGCTAGGACGTGTGTCTGTGTAAAGGCAGCTTTGATACAGCTTGCTCAACGTTGCCCGCTGGTAAGCCGGTTGGCACGCTGCGCAGCTCCCCGCAAATGGGTTATGCTGGTTAATGCGTTATTTGGCTATGAGCACGCATATTACGCTGTGTGAAATGTTGCTCAACTACGGGCACAAAGTTTCAGCATGTTAAAGTGCTGCTCAACTCCGAGCACTCATATTACACCTGTTAAACCACTGCTCACCTGCAGGCGGTCATACTCAGCTTGTTAGAGCGCTGCTCAGCTATGGGCACTTATAAAATTTTTTTTTTTATTGTGTCAGATTTCTTCAAAAATACATGGCCCATTTCATTACATTTTACTTAAATTATAGTTATATATATATATACATATATGTCAGGGGATTGTTTCGTGCTTATTTCACAAAAAATAGAAATTATGTTGTTGGGGCTCGAACCGTGACTACCTCCTCTTTGGCCGATGTCTCTACCGCTACGCTATTGCTACTTGGCTTAATTTGCATATTTAGATCTTATATGCTTTTCCAATGACTGCTAACTGTGGCTGAGCGAAGGGCACACCCGCGGAAACGAGCGCAATTACGGGCAAACATTTTTGAAATTATAAAAAAAAAATTAAACTGTTGATTTTTACATTTTACATTACAGTT
>NC_056737.1:135627713-135675213 GCF_019279795.1 Protopterus annectens | reverse complement strand
TTGCCAAAGCCTTCGACACCATCCCCCACTCTGGAATCATGGATAAACTTACTAAGCTGGGCATAAATCCCTACATCACTCGATGGGCTGTCAACTGGCTTACTGACAGATCCCACACTGTAAAAGTAGCCTACTCCAAATCCAGCTCCAGACAAGTGACAAGTGGAGTACCTCAGGGTTCAGTCCTGTGACCACTCTTGTTTGGCATCTACTTCTCTGAAGTACAGGCCAACACTAAGGGACTCTGGCTAACAAAGTTCACAGATGACTGCAAACTGGGAGCCATTATTGAATCCCCAAATGCTGTGGATATTCTACAAAAGGGCCTTACAGAAACAGATGCCTGGTGCCAGAGCCATGGGCTCAAGCTTAATGCCAAAAAATGTATAGTTATCCCCTTTGGAAAAAAACATGTACCCATGAATTACCACATAGGTGGCAGTACACTAAACATTGAAAGTGTGATGAGAGACTTAGGGACACAGGTGGACAGTGGTCTCACTTTTGATAACCACATCGCCACAACAGTCAGGAAATCCTTCTATGTGGCACACTTCATCACTAAGGGCTTTTCATCCAGAAAAAAGGAGGTCATTGTCCCACTGTACTCATCCCTCATTAGACCCATTATAGAGTTTAATGCCCAGTTTGGTATGTACGTCACAAGACATCTGCAACAGCTGGAAAGGTGACAGAAATACCTCACTAAAGGAATCACAGGCCTAAAGCAGATGCCATATGCTGACCATCTAAAAAAACTCCAGCTATACTCTGTGGCATATCGCCTACTCAGAGGTGATCTCTGCTTAATATACAAGGCCATGCCAACCCTGAGCTGTTGGACATGCTCCACTTAAAGAAATCCCAATCCCTCAGAGCCACACGCTCCAGGGATCTAAACCTTGTCATCACAATGAACAAAACATGCTGGAGGGATATGTTCCTGACCCAGAGACTCCCCATACTCTGGAACAGACTGCCCATACATGTAATGCTGTGCACTTCCTTGGCCCTCTTCAAGAGGAACCTTGATGGTTGGATGGGAGATAGGAAATTCACCCCGGGGATCATGTCAGTCAGGGTCCAGAGAAGTAAATATTGTGGGAAGAAATATCCAGGGAAATGTTATGGCTAGGCTTGTATAGGCCATAGGGCCAATAGCCTAGTACCAACCTATGAACCAATGAACCTATATGTGTATATATATATATATATATATATATATATATATATATATATATATATATATATACACACACACACACACACACACACACACACACACACACACATATATATATATATATATATATCTATATATATATCTATATATATATATATATACATACACACACACACACACCTTAGTATTTATTGGTTTGCTTATCTTTTTGGCTTTTCCCAGTTAGAGTTTGCCACAGTGAAATTCCGGTCCGCTAATGATTGGCAGTCGATTTTTTTTTTTATGGTGCCGAGTTGCCAGCCCGACGTCCAACCTTCAGCGAAGGCACACCCATTCACGCATGTCTTACGGAGGCCACTCAACCACGGGGAGGACATGCAGACTCCACACAGAAGGCACTCCAGCCATAAATTGAACAAGAGAATCTCTTGCTATGAGGTAATAATGCTACCGCTGTACCACTGCAGCTTACCTTAGTATTTATTGGTAATATATCTATATATTGTTATACACATAAATGGATCTCCATACTTATCAATCTCTCTCTCTCTATGTATATTGTTATGCACATATATGGATCTCCATACATATCAATCTCTTTCTCTATGTATGTTTCTTTTTGAATATATATATTTATAAATACCAATACTTCCTAATTGCATAGTGTCCTTCCCTATTGGAAACTGGCTGTAAAAAAGGATATGTTTGAGAACACATCCTAAAACCATACAACTGAGGTGGCTTACTGGTAAATTGCTTTGAGTATGGTGTTCAGGGTCCTGGGTTTAAGGGCTGATTATTTTGTTGCTGGGCAGAACAAGGGCTGTTAGATACAGAGTTATTAAGGCACTTTTAAGCAGTTGTAATTTGGTTTGCGTGGGTTTTTAAGCAGTTGTAACTGGGTTTGCATGGGTTTGCATGGCGGTAAGCAATGCTAACTTCCGGTTAACTCTGCTGACAGACAGTTAATCTTACAAGTGCTTAACCTGTGTAAGCATTGCATAGCACTGCGCAAGCATGCTTACTACTGCTTACTCCCACTTACCACCATGCTAATTTCTTTAAAATAAAATAAAAAAGGGGTATTAGGAAAGTATTTAATCAGGGGGGCATGAAGACAGACAAACAATATGAAAGATAGCTATGGATGTGCAGGATGGGTGTAGGGAAAGTCCATAGCTGTCCATTTCTTCTATAGTAACAGCTGTGCAAATATATTGAATTTGGAGGTAAATTTGGACACTCAAACCCTTGAGAGAGGGATGAGGACAACAATAATGTGATGTGAAGCCAATTAAACCAGATGACGTGTCCAGTGGAGATGTGTGTGAAATGGACAGCTATGTATGGCGTGACTTTTTTTTTGGAACAGATTGCACTTTTTTTTTAAGGTGAGAGTGGGATGTTGGAGAAGGATAGTAAGTATATTTGGGGAGGTAGGTTGGGTAGGAAGACAGACAAGATAGACAAGACAGCATACAGGGGTGGTATATGACACATGTGGGCGGTAAACACCTTGGACGGGGAAGGGTGTTTGATAATCAGAAGCCCATGAGCCCCCAAATGGATACAGTGGGACTGAGGTCCCCACCCATGGGCTGTTACCACTGCACCTTCATGGCCCCAAAGGTGGCTGTACTGGGGGCTATTCAGGAGGGGCAGGCTGACCTTCTAAATGCACTACATGTCCCTCAAGCTGATGTAGCAGATCTCCCAATTCTCTGTGGAGTTCACTACACAGCAGAACACAGACCTGGCTTTGGGTGACAGGATCCTGTCTGTGCCCACACCTGGGGGCAAGAGCCCCATCCCCTGAGGCAGTTCCACCCAAAGGTGGTGCAGGTCCAGTGGACAAGGATGTCCTTGGGTGTGTCCCATACATGCTGGGGCCTGGTGCCATGGCCAGATGAGGCAGGAGAGGCAGATCTGCTGGGATTGGCCTTCCCAGATGTGCTATGCTGTTGCAGTTTTAGAACATATGTTGGTTAGTAATGGTAAGCACATTCCAGGATTAGTTATAACAGCATGCGTGAGTATTCCCATTAACCCAAAACAACAGATGTGGAACATTTGCAAAGCAAACAGAACACATGCATATATGGAACCACAGTGGGTATTACACCGGCATGCAGATTACATTGATAGCAACAAGGCACCAATGATAGTATTTGAACAGAGAACATTAATTGGAATACATTTGAACATTTGTAGAACATTAGGACACATGTCCCAACAGTAGGTTTGGTGGAAACATACCCATTCATTTATGTGTTTAGATTATTGGTAAAGATAAGGTGGAGGAGAGAGAGAGAGAGATTGTCAATTAAATATATATTCTTGCAGTGGTCACAGATTTAATGATCATTGCTCTAATCATTACTCTACAGGTATTATTAAAACAACCTATGGCCCTGGGTTGGGCAGTGGTATGTTTGTACACAGTGTATAATTACAGCCTTCTTATAGCTACTTTACACCTTCTCTTACCTGGAAGACCTGTGGAGGGAATATTTGTTAGCACTACCTGACTGTTTTCTTGGATGAGACCACTTGGTGTATGTACTTATCTTGCTGTCATTTGCAGCCTTTGAATTGGACTGTGGGTGTTGGACACAGTATAACTACAGCCTTCTTATAGCTACTTTATACCTTCCCTTACCAGGAAGACGTGGTGGAAATTTATGTTGACACTACCTGACTGTTTCTATGCATATTCACAAAATCCTAGTTGAAATTATGCACACAACTTACTACCACTCCCGAGATTCAAACCGTGGCTGTTTCTGCTAAAAATACAACACATTTGTATTTCCTCAGAAGGAGCTATTGAGAAACTGCTCTCTTTTTCTTGAATCATTTCTGCCTCATTCTCTCTTTGTTGTACAATCGGACCTTGTAATTACAACATTCTTATACATAAATTCCTATACATACCTTTTGACATAGCACAGTGTGAAAAACAGTAGTTAACACAAGATTACTATTCAGATATCAGATCTTGATGCATGAAACATTTCATATCAGTTAATCACTTGCCTTACAGAGGCACTAACTTTGTCAGATGAGACTTAATTGTTTAATGCTTTCAGAGCTACAGTTGCTATGCATAACCTGTACACATTTCAATTCATACATACCAGAGTAAACACAACCAGTCTAGGGTTTTGAATTTTATTGACAGGCAGTTACAGTTTCATTTATATATAACCTATATGAGATTATTACTGTAATACTGTCTGGTTTATTCAGTACAGAACATACATATTTTTGATACTGGCAGGTGGCATTCTACTCCTTTATATTTATTTAGTATAAATACAACAAGCTAGATTGTTACTCACCAGCCTTGCGATGCAGCCTTTACAATCTGCTGGCGTGTGCTTCCTGGTTCACAGCCCACTCAGCTGGGGCTGTAAAGAAGATAGAGAAACATTTATGCATACCTATCCATCACATACACAGGCTGGACATTGGTAAACAGTTATTGTCATGAATACTTACACATGCCAGGGACATCACCCCTCTTCCATGCTTCTTGGACCAACTGGTCCAAGAGTTCCTTCTTCCTCCACTTCAAGTCAACATAGTGATGCTGGACCTGCTCATCAGTCCGAGGGATGTCAGTGGCACTGGTAAGATCACAGGTGAGACTTTCCCAGGCCTCTGCTTTGTATTGTAAGCTCTGGTACTGGTCCTGCAGTAGTCTCACGTCATGTTTTTTAACAATAAGTCCTACCATGACCTTGGACTCCTGTATGCCCAAGCACTGCACCCAAAAGCGCATGCCCTCTCCACCACCTGCCATACTGCCTACAGTGGGGAGCTATTAGCAATTATGAGCTGTATTCCCACCTGTGAGCTTTAAATATGTCCAATGTCCCACCCTTTGCTGTGATTGGATGGTTTTGAATATGCTGAGCTAAGCTAAGCTACGGACAAACCTGCTTAGCTAAAGTTGGCAGTGCTTAAAGGGGCAGGTTCAGCACTACTTACTGATAGGAAAATCCACTTAGCAGGGCTACTCATTGCTTAGCATTCATATTTAAGCAATGCTTACACCCAGTTAGCATAGCTGTGCAATGCTTAGCATTGCTTATGTTTTATTCTATAGACTGTCAACTGTATGGGATTGATTCAACATTCCTGACATATTATAATTTTATTTACCTTCCCTGACATCCCCATATGTGCTTTCATTACATTTATTCTTGTGTTACTATACTGTATGGGATACTGGGTGATACATTTTATTTACTACCTCATTTATTACAACATATGACTTTTACAACTGCTTTCACATATAAAAGTGAAAAGACTTAATTGGGGTTTTAACTGTGAACGTGTGCATACAAAGCTGTAGCGCTAATCACTACACTATATCAGATTACTTGCTTAGCTGATATTTTTCTATTTAACTCCTTCAGATATCTAAGCTATGCTAAGCACAGGTGTGCGAAGCGCACACCCACTCAGCTATTCTTAAACTTTATTGTGGCCTGAAAAAATAATAATTAAAATATATGTGGTTTAATTTTGCTTCATTTTAATGGTACAACAGGTATGGCATCAGCGTGAATTTTCAGATGTGTATATGATGAAAAGTTGAGTTTAAGTCTGCACATCTTTTGAAAATTCATGCTAATGTGAAACCTGTTATTCTATCAACTTTCTTTATAAGAGCTATATTTAAAATGCATCCCTATTTGTCCCCTCAGCATTATCAATTGTGGCCAGTGTTTGTGCGCTACGGGGTCGAGAGGTATCCTCTCTCATTTTGAATTGACGAACAGCAATTCTGGAGTGCAAGTGGCATATGTAATGTGAGACCACTGCTCTTGGACATGTCTCCTGTGCTCACACACTGAACTGTGTTCATTTTAGAGCACGGCAGCGTGCCTTCATACATATGCATGGCCCTCTGCTGTGCTGCATGGGAATGATCCCTTCCGTGCAGGAACAAGCTATTCCTGCGTGGAAATTTGTTGAATTCTGGGGAGGGTTTTATCCATAGAAACAGGATATGATGAAGTACTGTTGATCTTAAATGTATATGTTCACAAATTAATTTAAAATATATCAAACATGAATTGAACATAAATAACTGGGATAAGACTATTGAGCCAGACATCAGTAAAGAACCACACCTATTACATGACCATTTTATGATATAAATGAAAGACATCTGTAAAACATATAATTATTAGATATGGAATCTTTATTGCTGTGACTGACATACTTGGCTTTTATAAAAACAATAAAGCAGAATAGGGAAACATTGGTATTGATGTCTTTGCTTCATGTATATCCTGAACATATCCTGTGTCCACCCTTAATGCTAATTGCATTTTTAGCAAGATCATCATTTACCAACTAAAACAAAGTCTTTATTTCAAGCATTATTGCCTTTTAACTTTATTTTGTTTCCTGACAAACAAAAATGTTATTATCTTTCTGCTCATTTGTGGACAAGAATTGCCAAATTCAAACAAAATGACAAAGATAAAAAGTGAACCAAATGAAAGTCTTTGTCAAGTTTGTTCGTACATAACTTACTGTTAATGGTGCATAAAATGACTGTATCTACATTGTAAAATACTAACAAAATGTAAAGAAAAAACTTACAACCCAGGTGTAGCAGAGCATCCCACATGAGCATTTATAACAAGTTGTGCAGTGTAATGTCTAGGAGCAATTAATCCAGCCTGGCATGATGAACGTGGCACATAGCATTTGCATTCAGATAAGACTAAGTCATTGTTGATGTACAGACAGTGATGTATGCTGTAAAAACACTTTCAGTTTTGTAGGTGCTTACTGGAATCATTTGTAACAGATCAGTTCAAAAACAAGGCTAGGAATATAGTGCTTTAAATCAACTTGCAACTTCAATTAAAAAGAAGATTAAGAATTGTTTTGTGCAAACATTTCAAGCTGAAGGTTCCAGTTTTCCAGTTTCCTAGAATTCAGTATTTGGTAGATATTGAATGCAGCCCTGTTATTTGTGATGTGCCTTTACATTCCCATCACCCTGTGGAGCAAAAGAAGCACATGCCATAGAGATACATAGTCATTCAGCTCCAACTGGTGGCATCTCTCTGTCACCATAGAAACCTCAGTGTATAACTTAAATTCTGAAGTAGTCTGCAGCACAGATAACATGAAATTGCAACCGCTTTCTTGCAAAGTTTGTTGAAGTCCTTTGTTGTTATTGAAGTGCAGTGAGATCCAAATTCACCATCTGATATGCATACCTACTTATTTTATGACACCTAGGACCATGATTTAATTACATAGCATTAGTAGTGGCTGGTTTTGACAAGGTTCATTTGGGTAAGCATTCCACCCATAGAAGAATTGTGATTTGTCAGCTCTTGTTTAGATATTTTACTAGCTTTATCACATCACAGTAGCCTAACAAAAGTTTTTCCTTGTCACATAATGCCACCTGCCCTTGTTTCACAATCCCCATTTTCCATGTTCATTCCTTTCTGATTATTATTATTATTATTATTATTATTATTGCCGTGATATCAACTGCTGAAAGCTTTTTACTTGACAGAGTTGTGCATAAAGTATGCAATTTTTGAATGACACGGTGACATTGTCAGACACAGCTACTACAGAAAATTATGTTCTGCCTCTCAGTGATCCATTGAGTAATTTTCCCATATTATTCACATTACCCAATGAATTTTTCATGGCTCTCTTTCTGCCACAGCTATCCTTCACAAGAAGATCAACACAGTTATACCACAAGGCACAAATGTAGCAGGTATTCATATTTTGTCAGACAACTTATTTGGTGTTGCTCCAGTCAGAGCATCAGTTAAGACAGCCTTTGGCTGATAAAACCTAATGAACTCTGAAATGGGCTACAAGTCATAAACAACAGACCTAAATAAGGAGTTTCATGTAATTTTCAGTAGCAGTCCTGCAATTTTTACAAACAGTCCTTTGTTGTATCAACAGTTGTTGAACAGTCAGTGTTCATTAAGATCTTTGACAATGGAATTGGTTATGTCATGGCTCGGGAGTGCAATAAGTTCATTTTCAATTTTAGGGTGGTGTGGTCTTGCTTTCTTCAGAGCAATGTTTGCAGAATCATAATATTCAAACTACAATATAAGAAGCTCAGCAAAATTCCCATTATCAAGCTAATGTCTCATAAGGCCATGTCCTACTTTACCAGATATAATCAAACTCTTTGGTGAGGAATTTTATGATATCTTCATCTGTTCTTCCATGAAATATTTGGTACATTGTCCAACGCTCACAGCAGTCATCATGCAGAGATCACGTCGGTAAATTTTTGAGCTTCTGTGAGCTATGAATGTTGCTTTGCTTTATTTCAGCTACTAAAGCCTTTGATAGTAAGTATTGCTTCTCACAACTTGGAAAGTTCAAGCAACTACAAATGTTCATATTTTGTAGAAAAAATACTGTTTTTAGGTTATGGTTATAGTGCAACCATGAACATTTTTTTCTGCCAAGATTCTTTGAATGGCAGCTGTTTGGTGTCACATGCCTGCTTTGGTATTTGTGTAGATGGAGGCTGGTGGGGGCATGCCATATGATCTATATTTTTGTTGTCCTGGTTTCTATTCTGACTATTGTTTCTTCTACATGTGATTCTTGTGCAGCTGTTTCTATTGCAGGTGTAGATTTTTCCAGTCATGATTCTTGGGGATGCTGTTATACATTTGTTGATTTGGCATGTAACATGGTGAACTTTTGATTATTATAGTGTAAATGACAGTACCTATATTTTGTGGCAGTGATGGAATTTAGAGAATGTGTATTCCCCAATTCTTCATTCTGGACCACCTCTGTAAATCTAGGAAGAGATTCCAGATGAGGTTCCTTGAAGAAGGTGGCACCTGGAAGATTTGAGAAGAGACAATGATGCACACCAATGCATCACTGACTGATCTTATAAAGTAGGCATGGAAAGTTGGCCAGTCATTACTGACTACCTGTGCATCAAGCTATTAAAGGTATAGGAAAAAAAGTACCTCAGACACTGTCTGCATCATTGTTTTAGAACCATTCCTCCATCACAGGCCTGCTTCTACCTTGAACCCTAAAATTAAAATAAGAAAACATAATAAATGAAGTTCTGTTTCTGTGGTAATTGCTGTCTTTACACATATAAACAATAGCAACATTAGAATTTTCATTGCTTTCAATACAACTGTTTGTTCCCATTGAGAAAGACTCCCCATAACTCTTCTTTTTCCTTAAGCAATAGTCTTCTTTTATCCCAGGCTGGTCTTCAGGCTATCATAATGTATTTGTTGATTTATCTATGGAATCTGAAGCAAAGTCTTTTTTTCTAGATGAACCTAACAGATATGTCCTTTGTAAGCATTCTGCACATTCATGTTTTTAGAAAAAAAGAAGAAATAATAAAAGTAGTTATTTTTTATTATATGTTTAGTGGAAAAAAGGGCAACAAACTCACTCACAGGGAGACAGACCATGAGCCATTTAAATGCATTTTACATGTTACAAAAGCATGTATTTTTTAACTTTGTGGGAGTGTTTTCAGTTACACTTTGCTATCACTAAAAAGCGACAACTTAGAAAGTTTAATGTTTTTGATATATATCTTTTCCAAGTAGTCATTATGTAGATTTGAAATGCAAAATAACACTAAATAGCTAATGTTTTAAGCATTCTTTGCTGGAAGAAATTTATTCTTTCTCATGTAAATATAATATCAAATAAATGATTCCAAAACCTAAATTGTAGAGGAATTTAAATTGTACTATACATAGAAACAATATATGCATTTTATAAGCACAACAATGCACAACTGGAAGTATATGGTACAGATATTTTCTTTCTGGGACATGATCTATGGGATTCAATAAACTCCATGTAGGCTTTGCATGAAAACTAAATGGAGTTTACATGTTTGTGTGATGAGCAGAAGCACTCATTACATATTCATGCCTTGCACCCCATTTAAATGTAAAAAAGCACAGTTTTGTGGCTGGCAACAATGTTGCCAGCCAGAAAACTGTGTAAAGCAACATGGATAGCAAATTTGTGTACCACAGAACAAATTAAGTTAGTGGGATTGTGGGAATGCCAAAATGATTACCAGAGTTTAATATATTGTAATGTATATAGTCCAATTACAATCAGGACAGTGTATGCAGTACATAGTATTATGAAATCCCATTCCAGGCATTTTGTACAAAATTTGTGTAAATGATCTATAATGTACATGGACTGCCATTTAAAATCAACAATGAAGAGAAGTGTATGAATTGATTAGGGACACACAGATGAATTGTAGGAATGAACACAAGGAAAGAGGACAAGTGAAACATCCTAATGTAGAGCAGATGCGGGCATGCCAATGGAAGACAGTTGCAACAGGTGCTCTAATCATATATCATATGGTACAGTACAGACTGCACATTGCAAATGTATATTATGTGACTGTCACACAAGGTGACATAATGGAGAAGATGTCTTTATGAGATAAGAATCATGACATGAATAATGCAGAGTTGATCTATCAGGGAAATTACATACAATTGAGATTGGACGCATATTGTGAAGCTGTGCAAACTGATTTGTCTGAATATGAGTGTAATGTCAGCAGAGGTCTGCAACAAGTGGAACATAGTCATGGGCTCATGTACAACATTAAAAGAACCATGCACAATCACAGACAATATCAGAATAATACCACTAGTAATCCCATGTCTGTGACACAACATAAGTGATCATAGATGGTTCTGCACAAATATACTTGTGCAACTATTATGAGATGTCAACAATCTATGAGAATAATCAAGCACACCATCCTGACACTGTAACATCTGCTGGAGGTGTTAGGAGGGACACTGCTATACCTGTATGTGGCATTAGGATCACTATAGACTAGTTGTTTGTGGCAGATATATATGGCACAATCCAGGCTGTCATGAATGTAACCCGTGCCATCAATGTTATCAAACAGCTATGTATGTACATCACCAGAACAGGTATCACACATGCATCTGGTGTAACACCTTGTTGGTTGTTCTGCAGCATCAGACACTAATGTCTATGCAACAGAATGAATACCTAGGGAGGTCCAATAAGTGTGTGACAGCTCACTGTGGCAAATGTAGTACACTTCAGTTACACATCACTGGAAGATGTGTAGGGATGTACATGAAGAAGGTGCATTGTACTCAGTTATTGGTGTAATGAAGGCTGAGAACTATGGTGGTATTATGGCCTTTGATATGGATGCCCTCCACATACTCAGTTGTGCTACATACAAGGGAGTAGTCAGCACTGTGGCCACATGCTGGTGGATGTTCCACATAACATCTACCCAAAGACACAGATCACATACCAGCTGATCTGTTTATAGGGTGTGATGTCTACATTATCCATAGATTGTGTGTTTGTTTTCATAATGAAGCAAATCTCTCCCATGTTTTTGTTTCATCTCATGCGTTGTTATGGTTGTGGCAGCAATCTGTGGTGTGTGTGTGTGTTGATACTTTCTGTATTATACTAATATCACAATTCCATCAATGATTGCCCACAATCTGTAGTACTTCAGACAGCTGCTTTAACACAGGATGAGTATGTCATGTGTGATGTCTGTGACTTAAGTAAGGTATAGGAAAGAACCTAGCAGACAGCCCTGATGTAGAGACCTGATCACTGGAACTGAGATATAGGTCACTTCAAACATTTCAACATATTTAGATGCCATGTATGTGATCCACTGATCTACCCACTTCATGATACTAGTGTTAAAAGACACATCTGACAGTGCTGAGTGAATACCTCAGTGTGGATTTGTGTTAAATGCCTTGGCTTGGTCAAGTTCCAGAAAATGATAGGATTGTCATCATGCATGTCCTTGATGACCACTTTGAGGACATCTAACAGATGTAAAAGACATGGATGTAGCATTAACAACTCGCATTTGTCTGTTGAACATAGCTGAGATAATGGCATGTTGGTCTATCTCACAGATGAGGAGAGTCAGGATGTATGCATACATGCATGCATCAGGTGCTGTCTCCTCCCAACTCAGATGCATGCATGTTGATGTACACTATACTACAGGAACATAGTCCATGTGGAGTGTGTGTTGTAGTGTTTATTCAACTGTGTCAGGAAGTTGTATGTGCGGAGTCATCCTATAGGTGATTTGTGATGTTGTTGCAGCCCATTAATGCTGTGTGATAGGCTTGGATGAAGGTAAGACAGTGCATACTGACTATCTTGATCTGGCCTAGGGTCTTGATGCAATCCCCCACTCAGGTATTATTGAAAAGCTCTCCCAGCTGGAGACTAACCTTTATGTTAACCAAATGGCTCACTGACAGAACACATTCTGTGAAAGTTGGTGAATCAACCTCTACCAGTAGACCTGTCACCACTGGTATACCCCAGGGATCTATAGAGGGCTCTTTAATGTTTTGAATCTATTTCTTGACAGTCCAAGCTAAAGCGCACATTCTTTACTTACCAAGTTTGCTGATTCTTGCATATTGGGTGCAATTATTGAGTCCACCAATGATGATAACATAATACAGGAGGGGCCAACACAGACAAATGATTGGTGTCAAAGCCACATGGTCTACAAATAAATGCAAAAATTCTTCTTTTATTTGCCTTTCTGCAAAATGGATATCCCCTGCTAATTACAGCATTGACAACACCCCCCATGCTTAAACCCAGTGGTGCAAGACCTGGGAACACTAAGTGTCCACAGTGGTATGGAAAGGCTACATTGTGCACCTCATAAGTCAGTCCAATGTATTCATCTCTGATGATTTTATAACAGCACTGTACTCAACCTAATCAGGACACTAATATGGTATAATGCTCCCTTTTGCATGTACCTCACCAGACACCTGCAGTAGCTGGAGAGACCACAGGGGTTTCTCACCAAGAAAATACAGGGCCTACAATCCCTGCAATGCTGTATGTGAAGAGACCGAAAGCCCTGTCACTGTAATCTGTATTGCATAGGATGAGCTGACTTGTGCCTGGCCTCCAGACCACTCTCTGACCCTGCCCTTGTGTGAATACTGCACATCCACAAATCAGTTATAGCTGATGACATCAGTAGAGTCTGGTGAAATGATGATGGTAATAGCAGTGTCCCACATGTTGGTGAAAAATGCTCTCTGTAATGTCATGCAAATGGACAAACACACACACATGCTAGTTGACTGCAGTGTGAACAAAACCCCTACCTATATAAGTACACCAACTAGAGAACTCAGTACTTTACTCAAACACCACAGCTCAAGTCTGACTTGCATAGCGTCAGATAACAGTTACTAGCTGATGACATCAGCAGTGTCAGCTGTGGAGAAAAATGCAATGCTGTATGTGGAGAGACTGAAAGCCCTGTCACTGTAATCGATATTGCATAGGATGAGGTAACTTGTGCCTGGCCTCCAGGCTAGTCTCTGACCCTGCCCTGGTGCGAATACTTCACATCCACAAATCAGTTATAGCTGAAGACATCAGCAGAGTCTGGTAAAAGGAAGATGGTAATAGCACTGTCCCACATGCTGGTGTAAAATGCACTCTGCACACACACACACACACACACACACACACACACACACACACACACACACACACACACACACACACACACACACACACACACACACACTAGTTGACTGTAATGAGAACAGAACCCCTACCTAAATGCACAGACTAGAGAACACACTACATTATGCAAATGACATGGTGCAAGTCTGACTTTTACAAGGCTGCAGGACAACTTGTGGTGGATTATATCAGCAGTGGATGTTGGAGAGAGAAGATGTTGGGACGCATGGATGAAATGGATGTGTAGGCTTGTGCAAGTATCAAAATACCATCAATCCATGGTGTGCTATAAGGAAATATTGCCAGCCCAGCCATATGGTATTTTGTAATTAATTCTATATCATCTGTGAATATTAATATGATTTATACAGAAGTATATGTTATGTACTGAGCTAAAATGTAATCACAGCATGCTATGCTGACTTAGAAGAGAAATGCATATAAAGTATATACCTGTGCAAGTGTGCATTTAAACAGTAGAAACTAGAAGATAAAGGGGTTAACTTGCAAAACTTCAAGAAAATAAGTTGAAATTAAGTTCTTTATGATTGTGCTATAAATGTTCTCTTTCAGTTTCAGTGCAGCACACACAATGTCTAGAGCTGACAGTTTTTGTATTGTCTTGAAAAGAAATAATTACTAAGTTTGAGATGTGGAGGTGTTTTATTGCTTTATGACTTCCTAGCAGTTGCAAATATATGAGAGATATGCATTTCCCACACAGAGATGCTAAATTCTCTTCGTTTCTGCTAATGTTTCAACTGCTTTTGCTGTGTACACTCTTCTATTGTTATTTCTGTGAAATGATAAATGTCTAGAATGGACTATACACACTTCTAGGGGAGTACTAACCACAGGTACACATGATTGTGAATAGCTTAAAATGGAATGTTTTGTGTTAAATCTATAGACGTGTTAAATCTGTAGACATGTTTCAGGGAGAGTTCATTTGATAACACTTTTAGCATTTCACTGATGGTTTGTTAGCAAAATGTGTCATCTGCCTGTCCTTTTGTGGGTGGGGGAGCAAAGCTGCATTTCTGTTTGGGCACAAACAAGGATATGTTGCTATTGTTACTCTCCTTGTTTGTATCCAAACTTGCTTTGTGTGTGAATGTAATATGTTACAACCACAGAATTCCTTTTTTTTTTTGATATTCCAGTCTCTTCACTGTTTTATGTTTTGCCAGTGGGTAATACTGAAAAGCTACCTTTTGTGTGTTATCTGGAAACAGGACATTTAGCTATGTGATACTTAATGTGTTTTATCCTTCTGTTGTGTTTTAGGTCACCTAAGACTATGGCACCCATGCGTCCCAATCCCCAACCTCCCCCTTCAGTTACCCTGTGAATCAGGTCATTGTGGAAGGTTTTAGGTGACATGGTGCCTTTCTGCTTGAGAAGGGACATGGAGATATGTCAGGCAGAATGCAAATTTGGCAGCAGATAGTTGCTGATGTGAATGCAGTAGGTGGCCACAGTAGGACATATGATCAGGTGTGCCATAGGGCGACTGACATGATCTCATCTGCACGGAGTGCAGTGGCCCATGACAGGAGGGGGACTGCTACAGATCCACCACTAACAACAAATGAAGAGCTCCTGTCCACTGTCAGGAATCCAGACAACCAGGAAAGTGGAGAACATGACATCGGTGGTACTGTTTCAGGGACAGCAAGTATGTCCCTGGAGGAGCTTCCAGGTAGGCTTATTTATCTCAATTATTAAATACTCTTGTATAGCAAAATACTGACAGTAATACAATAAATGTGTTTGATGGGGAGTTGTAGATTGCTTAAGTTAACAAAAAATTCTGATTGCTTACACTTGGGTTTAGGTTGGACTTGTCATTCAAGTTCTTATTAAAGGTATCATTAATGAACATATAAAGGGCAAAAAGTTTTAAACCCCTGCATTTCTGTTACTTGTGATGATGTTGTCCTTACATTTTGCTTAACTTCTTCAAGGACCATCATCCATGGGAAGTATAGCATCAACTGCACATGGTAAGACAAATATCTTTTTACCAGTGGTGATAAGCAGTTCAAAGAAATATATATTTTATCCATATGTATGATGTGGAAGTCAGGGCTGTTGTATATATTGCTGTACTGTCTATAGTAGTAGCACCACCACTGTTAGTTAGTTAGTATGCATTTGACTACAGCAGTGTAGCTATTATTTTTTTCTGTGTTTGTTGCTTATTATCACAGGTATCCTGACAGTGGAAGTGTGGGACTTCTACCTCCTGATGTCCGAGTATTGGCAAACTCTGATGATGATGCTAACCAAACAGAGGCACAGTCAGAGGGTGCAGATGTTGAATCTTCACTGAAGTTGATATTCAGCCATCCCCTGTAATTCCATTGGACAGAGGCAGTAGGCCTACGCCAGCCCACTTCAGTGAGCCCTAAGATATCTGACAGGTGGAGAGTAAGACACTCGATCAGGGAAGTTTGTTTACTGTGGCTTCAGTGCCTGTTGACTCCGGGTGAGGTGCCACACAAGCGGGTTGTTAGAGGTGTTCAGAGGTGGACTGCTGTCCATCCTCCACCTGATCCAGGTGTGTCTTCACGTGCCACTCGATGTATATTTAGGGCCATCATGGAGGCACGGGCATGTTCCTATAGTTCCTCCAGAGAAATGCTTAGGGTGTAGATGGGGCATAGGTTCACATGCATGACTTCCTCCAAGGATTTGATGAATGACACATTGGAATGAGTGGTATCTGTGATGGAACGTTTGTTGGGAGGGGAGGGTGGCATCCTCATGGGCATAGGTCAGGCACATCATCTGCTGTTAGCTGACATGGCCATCACTGCTACCAATGCTCCATCAGTCATTCAGATGTCCACACCCAGATGTGTTGGGCCATGAGGTTGTGGTCATGGGTGTCCTTATGAGGAGAGCTCATCCAGCAGACATCAGTCACATTCAGGTAGCAGTAGTGCATCTGACCATGGGCATGGATGTGCTAGTGCTGCTCCTGGAAGAGCCAGTTCTCATGGTTGGTTATGACAATGATGAGCTGCCAGCTCTACCATGCACAGCTCACACCTATCTGACATACCAAGATGTAGAGCTAGCAAGGAGACTGGCATTGTTCATGCAGACATTCACACACCAGTTTCATCTGGAAAACCCAGATAGACACACACACACAACAGCTACATGGTTCAGCTGTGAAGCTTAAAGCTCATTTTGTCTCACTGGCCATTTGTTACTTTATCCAAGTGTCTGCCCTCTTCTCTTTCTTACTCATACACACTCACCGACCTTTTATGTCAGCCTGGGTTTCCTGCCCCCCCCCCCCCCCACACACACACACACACACACACACATACACACATCACCCTGTGCAAGTGATGATAACTGTGCCATATCCCTGTTTTCTGCCATTTGGATTCAGGGATGCATAACGTTTGTGTCTGATGCTCAGGGTGCATAGCTGACTCAGTGCTTAGTATAGCAAAGATGTTGTTTTGTTAATTGTAACTGACATATTTTGGTCTTAGAAAGTTAGACAGTTTATAGCCTTTTGAAGTCAGAAACTGAAATGTGTCTCATTGCTTTCTAACTTCTCTCTTTAATGATTTTCCAGTACAAAAGTATGATACCAAAATTAAGACATCCAGTGATCATCACTACTTTTGAGAGGTATGAATGTGTGACTCTTTAATGACTGAGGCCTACTACTACTTGATAATGGACACATGTCACATACGTCTCAGCCATCACATGTTAAAGTCATTTCTGTACAAATCACCCATATTTTACTTGCTTACTTTAATTACCAAGTAACAACATGCAAGGATATGCCATTCATTCATATTATTACACAATATACTCCAAGTTCAACACTTACCTTGTAAATCCAGCAGTTGTAACTGGTTTAGTTCAGGGCTGACTCTGGCTGATGCTAGCAGTACACAGCCATTCCATGAGGAGGTAAAAGTTGTGAGTGTTGTCTGGCATCAATGTTACTGTATGTATGTGCATAGGACAAAGGTTTTACCCCCTTACGTGGTGAGTGAGTATGTTATATGTTGCCTCTTAACTAATGCTAGGGCATACTGAGCTTGTCTACATCTGCTTACAGCCACATCAGCTGCTGGCTCCCCCCTCTAACTCCTCCCCTGTGTGTGCCTGTGGTGACCTTGCCATTGGTGGGGGAATGTGTACCCTTTCTCCTTGTTGATCTTGCTGAAGCTGCTTTCTCAGGATGATGTTGTGTAGCATGACACAGATGGTGAATTTTCAGTACATGTACATGGATTGTACTGCAGAACTCCCCCAGATGTGTCTTTGCACCAAAACTGTGACTTCAGCAGCCCAGAGACACACTCTATGATATTTCTGGTTTGAGCTTGTGCCTCATTATGGCATTATTCAGTGGGTATTTGTGCATTTCTGATGGGTGTCATCAGCAAGTGTTCTAGTGCATAACCTACATCTCCCAGTAAATAACCCTGTGGGATATCCCCCTAATGAATATCTGATACAGTGGAAGTCCTTCTTATTTATGTAGAGCCTTCCCTGTTCCACGGTTGGCACCTTATTTCTATATGTATGCAATCTGTGGCACCCAGTACTTCAGGGTAGTGTGTTACAAGGTAGAAATCCTGCATATTTCTGGCCCTATCCTCAGGAGTACGGAAAAATGTATGTGGTCAGTGGCATGTTGGACTGTAGCATTCAGGAATTGAAGGATCTGGATGATGATGCCTGTCACACCCCCAGCATTCCCCCTGTTGGTCTCTGAAAGGTTCCTGTAGCTAAAAGTCTAAATGCTCCACATACCTTTGTCTCCACTGTTATGGTTTCTACTCAGTTTGCCCTGGCTCTGAGTTGCAGATGACAGAGGTTGCAGAGTTCCTGGAGTGTGTTTCTATCCACCTTATAGCACTCTGTAATTTCCACCTCATGCAGACTGTGATAAGTTAGATGGGGTCTGAAAACTCTTCTCCTTCTTGGCCATGGTCTATTAGCAGCAGCAGCAGCATAGACTTCATTCAGCCTGTTGCACATACACATGAATTAAAGCAACAGCAGCCCCTAACATTGTTTCTGTGTAGACTCCTTTCCATGGCTGTATTTCAATAGGTTTTGGAATTCATACAGAAAACCATCACAGAGTCTACATGGTTGTTTTATAGCTTGTTGAATAACTCCTCCATCTTGGATTGGTTCATTAGCATGCAATGAGCTGCTTATGCTGTAAGTAGCATGCCACATTGTTTACCTTGTTTCCATGGCTCTACATACCATATAGTGCCACTCACTGAATCCAAAATAGTGCACTATCCAAGGCATACCAAGGCGTAACATGCACACAGTGGAAAGGGATGAATTGAATATGTCTGGATATCTATCCTCATGGATGGAAATGCCATGATCTATTCTTAATTAAGATGCAAATGTATAACAAATAATCAGTAGTAGAATCCTACAAAAGGTGTATCTACCTGAAAAATCAAAATCATAACTCCACCAACCACTGAGACAACTTTTTTTCATAAACAAATTAGAGTAGAGCAATCTCACTGTTTTACTTTAACTATGGTTACTAACCACAAAGTCACTTAGAATGAAATATAAATGTTTTCATGCTGAGAATGACAATAAACATTAATGGTTATCATTTCCCACCAAAATGTACTTTTTATAGGTAAGTGGACTTCATCTGCACTGTTTAAAAATCAGATATCTAGAATCTAAATCCATTTTACTGAACTGAAATCTCATCACCTGAATTGGGATCCTGACTCCACTCATTCTGCCATAGTCAGATTCTTTGTTGTCTGTGCAGAATATTTTCTTACTGCATCATCAGATAGAATATCATTAATCACAAAAATCAGGTCCCTGTTATCAATTAACAATGCAGACAACACAATTGCATTTATACTGTGTTTCACAAATAAACACCATTTCAACCACAAGAAGAAGGCACATGAGGTATCTTTTTTCATATTTATGTAATATCTGTCTGTAGCAGGAATAGTGACATGAGACAGAATGTAATGCTGCTGTCACTCAGAATTGCCTAGCAAGATCCACAGACATGCATGAAAACATATACATCTGGACATAGACTCAAGTCAAACAGCACAGCATGAAATATGCAAATGTATATGCAGTTTATTCAATAATTCAACTATACTACTCTTCTATAGGCAGCTATTAATATTTTCACCCTAAATAGAAGAATATTTGCTAATATATTTGTGGGTCATGCAGGATAAAGCATAGGTTATCATATTTTGTTACAGTAACACTCTCACAAGTCATAGAAAATCCTCTGGGCCTTCCATAGATTCCATATTCTTGAAACTGTAAAAAAAAAAAAAAAAACAGTCTGACTCCTGCCCTGAAAACCTTAGCGCATTATGCTTCCACTATAGAATTATTGTCTGATACTCCTAGTCATACTACAGTTCTTTTACCATTGTTCTGTAACAAAATGAATGGATTGTTTTAATTATTATTTTTGTATTATAGTACTTTGGCATGTAGGTATGTATGTATGTATGTATGTATTGTTAAATGCATTTTATTTATTTGTGGTAACGTTTTTATGACATGATTTTTCTACTTAAGCTATTTGTATTTTAGACTCAGTTTTGATGATGTCATAATTAATGACTATAGCGCTAAACTGTGCTTTGCATAATAAATCTATATCTAGTGTATCCAATTTCTAGTTCATAGAGTTTGTTGGTGTTTTTCCATTTTTTTTTTAGTTAATTTTTGGTTTGGTTTTAGTATTGCCCTGTAGTAAGGACACATATCGGACTTCAAAAACAAATAGAGCAGTGAGTGGTGATGGGCAGGGAGGAAGTAATCCATAGCCATATGTAGTATGATCGTAGTACCTGGGAAAATAGTGTGATGTGTTTTATATGCAAATGGGCAAATAATGACACAAGAATGAGTGCAAATCCAAAATCCAGCAGCATGCACAGAGTCCTATGGCGGTAGCGATGTCAAATCAATGCAGTCTTACAAATTTCCAAAATAAAACGGAAGGTATAAAGTAGTCAAAAACGTTTATTAAAAAGACGTGAGCGCTTTCACCATTAGGCTTCTTCAGACGTTCAAAATATACATCATTACAGCGTCTTTAAATGTTAGTACAAAACCTCCCATTGGCTAATAAATAGCATCACATGTGCATATACTTCAATAGCGAAGCAGCTCATAGCAACATTAAAACAAAATAAAACCATATAATACAAGTATATAAAAAACAATTCATGTATATCTGGTGTGATACTGTATGTATAGACATATCTAAAAGGATGTTACGGTGCTGGCAACACAAAAGACAGTTACATGAAAAGAGAACAGTTACATGAAAAGAAATACAAAGCATACACACATGGGCATACAATCAAAGAATATATTAGATTTATCTTTTCGGTCTAAAGCACCTCCTTTTCTTAAGAATAGGTCTTAAATTCACTTTCTCGTTTAAGCCAGGTAGTTGATCAGCTTTACACCTTAAAATCCAACGTAACTCACATTCAAGTGTGTAGTTAATCAAGTCACCCCCCGTGCACTTGGGAAAACCTCCTGCATCACACAAAAAAGAAAATTATGCTGAGGGCCACATATTTTTATATGTTTAGCTAATGAATTAACATCTGTGCCTACCCTTATGTGATACTGGTGTTCCCTAATCCTTTCACGTAGGGTCCTGTTGGTTTTGCCTATGTAAAAAGATGTACAGGCCGTACACCTAGCCAAATACACCACATTCCTACTCATACAATTGGTGCCTGTATCAAACCTAAAAGTGTGGTTATTATGTGGATTGACAAAACACGTTCTAGTATCTATCAATTTGCACTGATTACAGCTACCACAAGTTTTAGTATTGTAGCCTTTCATATTACTGCTGTTACTCGTCAATACTCCCTTGTAGCACAATAAGTTTTTCAAACTTGATTTATTCTTATAAACCACCAATGGAGCTGGCCCCACTACCTTACTTATTTCCTGATCTAAATTCAAAATCTCCCAATGCTTGCTCATCAGTTCTTTCAAAAAGGACGCATCTCTCGTATAAAAGATGGGTGCCCTAACAAAATCAGAGGCAATAGCCTCTTGATTGTCTATAGCATGAGTATTATTGGAGAAATAGGGTCTAGCTGTAGTAGATCGAAGCCCATGTACCTCGTCCACTACAATATCAAAGGTTTGTTGATCATATCCTCTCTCTAGGAACATAGTCCTTAGCCTAGCAACCTCTTCTTCATATCCAATATCACAGGGATTCAACCTTGAGGCTCGCATCAGTTGGCCTTTCATTACATTGCTGAACACGTGACGAGGATGCATACTACACCTATGTAAAAACGTGTTCCTATAGCATAACTTGCGATGAATAGAGGTGTTCAACAATCCCAAAGGAAGTCTAACTATACTAACATCTAAAAAAGAAATGCTTTCTCTTGAATAAGTGTAGGTGAACCTCAAGAACTCAGTGGAAGCATTTATTGCATCTACAAAAGATATCAATCCCTCCATGTTACCATGCCAAACCAAAAAGAGGTCGTCCACAAATCTTTTGTAGAAACCGACACCCTCTTTGAAAAATCTAGATTTAAACAAAAATGAGTCTTCCCACTGTGCCATCACTACATTAGCGTAGCTGTTGGCACAGGGTGTTCCCATTGCCACACCATCCTTCTGGGAGAATACTGAGTCCCCAAAAATAAACACATTGTTATGTAAGATCGTTTCCATAAACAGGGAGATCAACTCGACCTTGCTAACAGTTAAACTAGATTTAGAACGTAGAAACTTTTGGAACCATGTTACCCCTAGATCATTGGGTATAGTGGTGAAAAGACTAACCACATCTAGGCTAACCAAAATATACTCAGCATGATCGTCTAGCCTCTTTGTGTATTCATATAACTCAATCAAGAACTGTTTACTGTCCTTTAAAATGTGAGTAGTTGCATCAACAAGGGGTCTAATATGATATTCTACAAAGATGGACATGGGTTCTGTTAACCACCCTTGCCCAGCCACAATTGGCCTCATTGGTGGTATAGACAAGGACTTATGAACTTTAGGAAGGCCTTGAATAATTGGTATTCGTGGATTATTGATTTTCAAGTAAGAGTACAACTCAAATGTTCTATCTTCAGACAATAGAAGGTCATCCAACATTCCATAAACTTGAAACACCCTCTCTGTGACCTGAGCCATAGTAATTTTTTCATAAAACTTATCTTCCCGTAATAAACTCAACATACTTTCTCTATACCAGTCTAAATCCATCACAACTACAGGACCTCCTTTGTCTGCCGGCCTAATCATGATGGTAGGATCCGACCTCAATGATGTTAATGCCTTCCTTTGATTAAAATTTAAATTACCTGTCCTCTTTTTATAAACATCTTTGTTCAAATCAGAATGGGCATATATACCTTTCTCTACCAATTGCGAGAAAGTTTCTAAAAGTGGATGCAAATGAGGTGTATAAGTACTATTACACCGAAACACTGAGTTAGATCGATCATCCCCGTGCCTACCAAACTCTAGTTTCAATTGCACATTCCTAAGAAACATTCGAACATCCAAAATGGACTCTACCAAATCACTATATGACGTAGGAATGAAACTCATACCCTTATTTAACACTTGTTGTTCATAAATAGTCAACTCTCTACTAGAGATATTTACAATTAATGATTCCCCACTCTCTCCCACATTTTCTTCAATGTGGGGCCTCGTTGCTCGCTGTCCGACCCCTTTCTTTTGTATCGACCTCTGCTCTGTGACCGGGGCCTCCCTGCACGTTGTTGTGCTATGGGAAAAGGATTAAATGAGTTGTTAGTATTGACATTCTGTACCATTCCAATACCTGTCCCTATTATTGGAACATTTCTCCTAACAGAAGAATCTTGGTTCAGTGGTTCCCTATTATCGGTGGTGGGGGCTACGTCACTATCCAATGCAGCTACACAATTCAAAGTAGCCAATGGAGGCTGTATAGTCTGCCCTTGCGGTCTTTGTGTGTTGTTTACAACATTTGCTGCTACTACTTCATTAAAAGTACTAGTCACACAGTCTCCCACCCTGTGTGAATTCACAGAATAGTCATCGTTGGTATTCCTGCTGGTAACAGCATTGCCAGCACCTATAATAGTAACATCCCTTGCATTTCTACCTGTCACATGTGCATTATTCACACCATTAACATTACTAGAAGGTCTAGGCCAAGTAAAAACGTGGTTATTTTTAAAATCTTTCGTATCTCTTAGAATCTTGCTTTTCTTTTGTTACGAGGCAAAAAATGTGGGAGAGAGTGGGGAATCATTAATTGTAAATATAATAGAGAGTTGACTATTTATGAACAACAAGTGTTAAATAAGGGTATGAGTTTCATTCCTACATCATATAGTGATTTGGTAGAGTCCATTTTGGATGTTCGAATGTTTCTTAGGAATGTGCAATTGAAACTAGAGTTTGGTAGGCACGGGGATGATCGACCTAACTCAGTGTTTCGGTGTAATAGTACTTATACACCTCATTTGCATCCACTTTTAGAAACTTTCTCGCAATTGGTAGAGAAAGGTATATATGTCCATTCTGATTTGAACAAAGATGTTTATAAAAAGAGGACAGGTAATTTAAATTTTAATCAAAGGAAGGCATTAACATCATTGAGGTCGGATCCTACCATCATGATTAGCCCGGCAGACAAAGGAGGTCCTGTAGTTGTGATGGATTTAGACTGGTATAGAGAAAGTATGTTGAGTTTATTACGGGAAGATAAGTTTTATGAAAAAATTACTATGGCTCAGGTCACAGAGAGGGTGTTTCAAGTTTATGGAATGTTGGATGACCTTCTATTGTCTGAAGATAGAACATTTGAGTTGTACTCCTACTTGAAAATCAATAATCCACGAATACCAATTATTCAAGGCCTTCCTAAAGTTCATAAGTCCTTGTCTATACCACCAATGAGGCCAATTGTGGCCGGGCAAGGGTGGTTAACAGAACCCATGTCCATCTTTGTAGAATATCATATTAGACCCCTTGTTGATGCAACTACTCACATTTTAAAGGACAGTAAACAGTTCTTGATTGAGTTATATGAATACATAAAGAGGCTAGACGATCATGCTGAGTATATTTTGGTTAGCCTAGATGTGGTTAGTCTTTTCACCACTATATCCAATGATCTAGGGGTAACATGGTTCCAAAAGTTTCTACGTTCTAAATCTAGTTTAACTGTTAGCAAGGTCGAGTTGATCTCCCTGTTTATGGAAACGATCTTACATAACAATGTGTTTATTTTTGGGGACTCAGTATTCTCCCAGAAGGATGGTGTGGCAATGGGAACACCCTGTGCCAACAGCTACGCTAATGTAGTGATGGCACAGTGGGAAGACTCATTTTTGTTTAAATCTAGATTTTTCAAAGAGGGTGTCGGTTTCTACAAAAGATTTGTGGACGACCTCTTTTTGGTTTGGCATGGTAACATGGAGGGATTGATATCTTTTGTAGATGCAATAAATGCTTCCACTGAGTTCTTGAGGTTCACCTACACTTATTCAAGAGAAAGCATTTCTTTTTTAGATGTTAGTATAGTTAGACTTCCTTCGGGATTGTTGAACACCTCTATTCATCGCAAGTTATGCTACAGGAACACGTTTTTACATAGGTGTAGTATGCATCCTCGTCACGTGTTCAGCAATGTAATGAAAGGCCAACTGATGCGAGCCTCAAGGTTGAATCCCTGTGATATTGGATATGAAGAAGAGGTTGCTAGGCTAAGGACTATGTTCCTAGAGAGAGGATATGATCAACAAACCTTTGATATTGTAGTGGACGAGGTACATGGGCTTCGATCTACTACAGCTAGACCCTATTTCTCCAATAATATTCATGCTATAGACAATCAAGAGGCTATTGCCTCTGATTTTGTTAGGGCACCCATCTTTTATACGAGAGATGCGTCCTTTTTGAAAGAACTGATGAGCAAGCATTGGGAGATTTTGAATTTAGATCAGGAAATAAGTAAGGTAGTGGGGCCAGCTCCATTGGTGGTTTATAAGAATAAATCAAGTTTGAAAACTTATTGTGCTACAAGGAGTATTGACGAGTAACAGCAGTAATATGAAAGGCTACAATACTAAAACTTGTGGTAGCTGTAATCAGTGCAAATTGATAGATACTAGAACGTGTTTTGTCAATCCACATAATAACCACACTTTTAGGTTTGATACAGGCACCAATTGTATGAGTAGGAATGTGGTGTATTTGGCTAGGTGTACGGCCTGTACATCTTTTTACATAGGCAAAACCAACAGGACCCTACGTGAAAGGATTAGGGAACACCAGTATCACATAAGGGTAGGCACAGATGTTAATTCATTAGCTAAACATATAAAAATATGTGGCCCTCAGCATAATTTTCTTTTTTGTGTGATGCAGGCGGTTTTCCCAAGTGCACGGGGGGGTGACTTGATTAACTACACACTTGAATGTGAGTTACATTGGATTTTAAGGTGTAAAGCTGATCAACTACCTGGCTTAAACGAGAAAGTGAATTTAAGACCTATTCTTAAGAAAAGGAGGTGCTTTAGACCGAAAAGATAAATCTAATATATTCTTTGATTGTATGCCCATGTGTGTATGCTTTGTATTTCTTTTCATGTAACTGTTCTCTTTTCATGTAACTGTCTTTTGTGTTGCCAGCACCGTAACATCTTTTTAGATATGTCTATACACATAGTATCACACCAGATATATATGAATTGTTTTTTATATACTTGTATTATATGGTTTTATGTTGTTTTAATGTTGCTATGAGCTGCTTCGCTATTGAAGTATATGCACATGTGATGCTATTTACTAGCCAATGGGAGGTTTTGTACTAACATTTAAAGATGCTGTAATGATGTATATTTTGAACGTCTGAAGAAGCCTAATGGTGAAAGCGCTCACGTCTTTTTAATAAACGTTTTTGACTACTTTATACCTTCCGTTTTATTTTGGAAATTTGTAAGACTGCATTGATTTGATATCGCTACCGCCATAGGACTCTGTGCATGCTGCTGGATTTTGGATTTGTTGCTATTTATTTGCTGTTTACAGAGTCCGAGCTCCGTTGGCTCTGTGTGATTGTTTTTTGTGTACACAAGAATGAGTGTCAACATGCTAATGAAGGCCACTTTTTTTTTAAACAACAAAGTTAAACACAGGAGATGTAATTAAGAAACTTATCAGATTTGCAAAATGAGCTGTGGTGTTCAGCTTTGTCCATACAGCATCATCATCATCCTTTATCAGGGAGAAAGTATATTAAATTGCCATTACAAGCTGCCAGCGGTCCTTCAAACCTTTAATATAGGAGTCTCTTTCATAACATATTGATATTTATTATACCTATTAAAATAATCAAGCTGCTAAATATATCCAAAGAGTCAGATTCTCTAACCCGCAATGGAAGTTCATTCCACAACCTCAGACACTGAGTAATACATCTAGCTGTTCTTATAGTTCTAGTTGGATCAGTCCTCAGTTCCTCATCAGCTCTAGCTTTAAAAACCAAACACAGTATTTCTCTCTCTCTCTATTCTGTAAAGTATACTACAAAGATTCATTTGTTTCGTTCTGTCTTCACATAAGTTCTTAACATACCCTTTTCTTTTAGTAAAATGTCTTAGAAGTAACTCATCGTGAATGATGTTGAGTAACTTCTAAGACCTATGAACATATGAACCTATGAGGGGAAAAAATTAAATTATACTCAATGATGGGTCGTATTATAGCCAGAAAAAATTGCATTTAGGATCCTCGGTTCTCTGTTATCAACTGTACTTATTAATCCAATCTTTCTTAAACCATTTCTTTAACATCTTGTGTATGAAACTGTATCAAGATCTGTGTATGAAACTTAATGTTAGATAGTACCACGATTTCCGATCTATTTAACAATTTTGAGATCTTCCTCCCCCTATCATTATCCTTAATGTCTGATAATCCTGAAATTGCATTACTTTATATTTACTTTGCTTGAATTTAAGACCCAGTCAGTGCTTGACAAACTATCCTTTCCATAACCAGTTGGCTTCTACCATGTATTTATTTTATTTTATTTTTTTTATTTTACATTTGTTAACCGGAGGTGTCTGACTGAACCGAAAAGGCCCTTTTTCAGCAGAGGCCCGGGGAGAAAAGCTCCACAAAGAAAAATTACAGATACATTTAGTTATTTAGACATGATCAGTATACACACAAATTACAAGACAGGCATATCATATGGATGCAGGTGTCCTCACACAGGATCAAGGTGGATGCATGAAATTCCTGTCCCACAGAGGTTTGTGCAACATTAACAATTCCTGCTACTGGGACCTTTCAGCATCCAAACAGGTTACACAGCACGCCCTCATTCTCTTGGGTGGGGTAACATTTTCCCCTTGTTATTGTTGTTATATTAACATGACTGCTGCAGCACACCTATCAGTACACAAAATGATCAGAGTGTTTGTGTATTCAGGACTGTCTATACCAACCAAAATGAGTCACCTTACTGCCCCCAGTATCATCTGTACACCTTTGAACAATGTTATGACATAATTGCTTTCATGCTGTGTCATACTGTATTACCTGTGAAGACATGACCTACTTGCACTGTACTGTCCCTTGTGCCATTAATAACAGCACAGTGTGTGTCTGGTGTAGGCATTGCCTTGTTAACCAAAAATTATTTAATTTTTTGAACAGCCTCTTTGGTGTGAGGGTGTGTGTGTGTGTGTGTGTGTGTGTGTGTGTGTGTGTGTGTGTGTGTGTGTGTGTGTGTGTGTGTGTGTGTGTGTGTGTGTGAATGTGTGTGTGTGTGTGTGTGTGTGTGTGTGTGTGTGTGTGTGTGTGTGTGTGTGTGTGTGTGTATGTGTGTGTGTGTGTGTGTGAGGCTATTACCTACTTGAATTGCATTCTATCTACTGTTTGAAAATTCAACCATTTGTATGTAAATCAAAATTATCTTTGTATTTTATTTGTACTTTTAATTGTTTGATCATTATGTCTTGTAACATTGTATTATGGAGCTTTTCTTCCCGGGCCTCCACTAAAAATGGGCTCTTCAGCCCAGTGGACCTCCCCAGTCACCAAACTGGAATAAATAAATAAATAAACAATAATAAATTACTAGACTGAAGGTAGACAGTGAGCATGGTTCTGCAGAAGTTAAAGCCCAGACTGAGAAGCAGACAACTCTTCTCTATTAGTTCCATTCTGTGAAAAATCACTAGATGATTGGACAAAACAGGTGGGGGAGTTAAAGTCACAATGCATTTCATTAGACTCATTCTAGCTTGTTGTAGAGTCAGAAACTTTTGCCTACCTAACTTTAATATGAATAGCAGTCAGTAAAGTTTCCAAACTGAGAGAAAAAGAAAAAGGATTTGTTTGAATTTCATCTGAAAAGTTTCTAATTAGCCATTGATCAAAAAATGGTACTATTAGTTACAGATCAATGTTGTGGGTATTAATTTGGATAAGTTTATATTTGGCTCTGTAAGCTATATTGATTTTAACTGATATTGATAAAATATCACTTGATTGACTAAACAGACTACATCAGGTTACAGATTTGGGCACTCTGTTACTTTAAGCATTTACTGCATTCTGCATCCCATTTGCAGACACACTTACACACACACACACACACACACACACACACACACACACACACACACACACACACACATACACACACACACACACACACACACACACAAAATCTCTTCATTGAATCTATTGTCCCAATATTGACATGTAAAAAATGACGAGGGCTGCAGGTCAGTTTTAAACTATGAGCATCATATCTCTTGTTTGCCTGTAAAATTATCCCTAATATATTTAGTGACTGGGTCACATGTGGCATACAGGATAAGAATGGTTAAGAATAGTACGAAAAAATAAGAATGCAAAAAATTGTGGAAAAGCTAAAACTATCAGTATGGATTCAATGAGGTGCATGAGGTTGCAAATTACTCAATTACTGATCCCCCACAACTATTTTCCACCTGTTTTCCTCCTCTAATATTTTAATTTTCCTTTTGTTGGTGATAGTAAATTATCAATCACTATTACTTCAAAACATATGAGTTCATGACAGTAATCATACCTCTGTGCTGCAAAATTCTAAACTTGGTGATAAACATTCTCATTTGGTCATCTGAAGTGCAAGTGGCAATACACACCAAGTTCCAATAAAACAAGGGCCAGGGGGTTTATGTACCAGTGTAGTCTGTTACCTCCTGAAGATGGTTTTGTGAGAAATAGAAAAGCATTTGATTAGGTTAAATTTTTAAGATGATACATATATGTCTTATAGCTGACTGAGCAGTTATAGAAAATGCCTAAACATACATACATGTCTAGCCCTATAGTTCTAAATTTGAATTATTAGTATTTTTTTCATTTTGTATATAAGATTTATTTATTTTTATTTGTTAATTTGGTAGATTCACTAGGCATAAGTATCTATTTTCAGTGGTGACACAGGAGCACTCCCTGGTTAATCACCATTCATTTCAAAATCTCAGACTATGTAGCTAGGGACAGGTGGAGACAGACTCGAAATTATGGTCCAAGACCTAAATTCTCAATTCTAAATGAACACATCATACAGGGTTTGTAAAAGTTGCCTTGTTGCTGGTAATTCATTCATTTTTCTTTCTTGTGAAAAATAATCAATGTATTACAGATTTCATATGCTAATATTCTCTAGTTAACCCATTAAATAACAATTGTTCCAGTAGTTACTTTATATTTATTTTCTCAGTGCCTAACTGTAAAACATGCATAAAATAATTGGTAGTTTCTTCCTCACACTTTACTGGAGATAATCTAATGAGATTGAATTTCACGTGTTAATATTTTCTAATTACCCCATCAAGCAACAATTGTGTCATTAGTTACATTAATGTCTCTCATTTCCTAAAGCTAGCTGTCACATACATGATTTTCTTTTCTTTGATTTTATGATTTGACCATTTTATTTTCATGTTGGGCCATTTCTGAGAATAATGAAGGTAGTGATATAAAATAAAAGATATGGCTAATAGCCTAAACATGCAGTAACATTTTTATCTGCTAAACTGCAACAAACTTTAATATCTGCATACGGTTTTACATATAGCAACTCAGTCAGTGCTAAATTCACTTTCTGATAACATCTATGTAAGGATTTTAGAAGTTAATTTCATATAATGCTGGGAGGTTTGCATGTGCATGCATGTTATAGAACTGCATACTTATGTTTTAGCCTTTGTTGCATATTAGTATCTGACATAGTCTTCATCATCTAAAGTGTAACATCTTTAATTTAATAATATATCTCTGTAGCCTTAGGGAACTGACCATGATATGTTACTCTGACAGGGCAAGGCAGCGAAAGATGAAGCAATTTCTCTTTCTAGTCTTATCTCAGTAACTAACTGTCAGGGTTTGTGTAAAATAAAATGTGTGTGTGTGTGGTGCGTGTGTTTGTGTGTGTGTGTGTGTGTGTGTGTGTGTGTGTGTGTGTGTGTGTGTGTGTGTGAGTGTGTGTGTGTGTGTGTGTGTGTGTGTGTGTGTGTGTGTGTGTGTGTGTGTGTGTGTGTGTGTGTGTGTGTGTGTGTTTGTGTGTATACATCTGATAGTGCTATTCATAAGCATGGCATGTGCAATTTTGTAGGAGTTTTAAAATGGTGCAAATGAAATACTGTAACCTTATGCAATTTATAAAACTATTCTAACACCTGTGAGTAGTATCATATACTATAGTATACTTGGATATTCCAGATATGCAGTAGTTTTGCAGATGGTTCCCCAGTGTGATCTAAGAGTGACACATATGTGAATTATATGGTACATAAGCAGTTAGTACAGAGGATTAAGGCTATGAGCTGATAATGAGTTGTTTCCTGTAGTTTGATTCCCTTCACCTTCATTTGCATACTGTTTGACCTTGAACAAGTAATTTAACCAGAAAGTCTCCTGGACTGCATGCATAGTAACCCCCCATGAACCTATGAATGCATACTGCAGTAAAGTAGCTCAAATTATGGTTGTACCACTATGGACTAACAGTACTTTAGTGAATGCTTTGTCTGACCGCATAGTTCTGAGACATTGTGCATTTCCGACTACGGCTGAGCAAAAACATACAGAAATATATCTTAAATATGCTACTATTTGCTTAAAACCTTAAAACAAAATTAGTTCCACTAGTGATGGCAGACCAACCTCAGCAGCTATACGCTAAGGCACAGCCCCTGGATCTATGTCACAGGTTCATAGGTTGGTACTAGGCTATCGGCCCTAGGGCCTAGGCAAGCCTAGCCATAACAATTCCCTGGATATTTCTTCCCACAGTATTTACTTCTCTGGACTCCTGTCTAGCAGGGCGACTGACATGATCCCCGGGGTGAATTTCCTATCTCCCATCCAATCATCAAGGTTCCTTTGGAAGAGTGCCAATGAGGTGCTCTGCTTGACATGTATGGGCAGTCTATTCCAGAGTATGGGGAGTCTCTGTGTCAGAAACATATCCCTCCAGCATGTTTTGTTCATTGTGATGACAAGGTTTAGATCCCTGGAGCGTGTGGCTCTGAGGGATTGGGATTTCTTTAAGTGGAACATGTCCAACAGCTCAGGGTTTGACATGGCCTTGTATGTTAAGCAGAGATCACCTCTGAGTAGACGATATGCCACAGAGTATAGCTGGAGTTTCTTTAGATGGTCAGCATATGGCATCTGCTTTAGGCCTGTGATTCTTTTAGTGATGTATTTCTGTGGCCTTTCCAGCTGTTGCAGATGTCTTGTGAGGTACATACTAAACGGGGCATTATACTCTATAATGGGTCTAATGAGGGATGAGTACAGTGGGACAATGACCTCCTTTTTTCTGGATGAAAAGCCCTTAGTGATGAGGTGTGCCACATAGAAGGATTTCCTGACTGTTGTGGCGATGTGGTTATCGAAAGTGAGACCACTGTCCACCTGTGCCCCTAAGTCTCTCATCACACTTTCGATGTTTAGTGTCCTGCCACCTATATGGTAATTCATGGGAACATGTTTTTTTTTCCAAAGGGGATAACTATACATTTCTTGGCATTAAGCTTGAGCCCATGGCTCTGGCACCAGGCATCTGTTTCTGTAAGGCCGTTATGTAGAATATCCACATCATTTGGGGATTCAATAATGGCTCCCAGTTTGCAGCCGTCTGCGAACTTTGTTAGCCAGACTCCATTAGTGTTGGCCTGTACTTCAGTGAAGTAGATGCCAAACAAGAGTGGTCCCAGGACTGAACCCTGAGGTACTCCACTTGTCACTTGTCTGGAGTTGGATTTGGAGTCGGCTACTTTTACAGTCTGGGTTCTGTCAGTAAGCCAGTTGGCAACCCATCGAGTGATGTAGGGATTTATGCCCAGCTTAGTAAGTTTGTCTATGATTCCAGAGTGCGGGATGGTGTCGAAGGCCTTGGCGAGGTCCAGATAGGCTGTGTGGACTGCCTTACCCTCATTCACAGCTTTGGAGACTGATTCAAAAAAGTCAGTCAGATTCAGGAGACAAGATCGGCCCTTCACAAACCCAAACTGGGTGGGGTCCAGTGTTTGAAGGTTGCCAATGTCTTTGTTTATAAGTTCCATGATAATGCGTTCCATGCCCTTGCAGATCAGGCTTGTCAGACTGATGGGACAGTAGTTCCTGGGATCCAAGGCAGATCCTTCCTTGTGGAGTGGGATAACTGTAGCTGTGCGCCACTCAATGGGCACGAAGCCTGAGGTGAGGCTATGATTAAACATGACACTTAGGTGAGGTGCCAGTTAATTTTGTAGTTCATGTTGTAAGCCTGGGATGTCATCTGGTCCCATGGATGCTGTATTCTTAGCTTTAGAGAGTGTGGTTTCTACCTGTGTGGTTGTGATTATCGGAATTTGGCAATCTTTTGGTATTCATATGGGCCCTTTAGGAGGGTGAGAGGGGGGTGCAGTTGGCACTAAATTGATCTGCCAGGATACTGGCAATATCCTTGGGAATCAATATATTTAATGCCATTCTGTTGTAGCTCAGAGCAGATCTGAGCATTGCCATTTAGATTCTTGACATAACTATAGAATGCCTTGTGGTTGTCTTTGGAATCTTTGGCAATTTTATTTTTGTAACTAGCTCTTGAGGATTTTATGAGGGATCTCAGCTTCTTACTGAGGCTGGTGAGAGAGTTTTTTGCATCCTGGGATTTTCCTATTTTCTGCAACAGTTTCTTCCTTCTGTTGTATAGTTTGTTTATAGCAGGGGACCACCAAATTGGCTTCCTTTTTTTGGAGAAGAGCATCTTGGTTCTATTTGGGATGGCACGATTCATGCATGAGTGGATGTGCTTGTACAGTGCCTTAGTGTAGGATTCTGAAGTCGAACTTCCAGATCCCGTCTGCGTGGGTGTTGTGAAGTTTTCCACTTCTGACTTCAGCAGCATGAAGTTGGCTTTGGAGAAGTTTTTTAAGGAGGTTTCCTTACTGGGGGGTGGGGGTGGGATATGGATGTCAAGGGTGATTTGCGTATGGTCAGACCTGACCAATGAGGGGGTGACCACTGGTGTGGAGCATCTATCTCCCATGTTGGTAATGACCAGGTCTAGGATATTGGAGCCCCTGGTGGGACAATGGATTAGTTGATAAAGGGCCTTGGAATTTATGAATTCCAAGAACCATTGGGAAAAGGAGTTGGTACCCGAGTAGTTTTCCCAATGAATGGCAGGCTAGTTGAAATCACCCAATATCAGGGTGTTTAGTTGCATCTTAATATTTTCCAGTATGTTTAGAAATGTGTAGTGAGAATCTTGGGGCATGGTGGGGGATCAGTAGCTAGCTACAGTTTGGATTGCAGTCTTACCTAGTGCTAGTTGCACCTGGAGAATTTCAGATGCATTGTGTTGGGCAACTAGCCTGGAGGTGTGAATATCCTTGGTGAATATGGACACTCCTCCATCTTTAGTGTTTCGGTCTTGGTTTTGTGGCCGAAAAGTGTGGTAAGAATTGTAGCCTGGTATTGCAGGGGTGCGCTCTGGAGCCTTGAACCAGGTCTCAGTTACTGCACAGATATCGATGTTCTCCATTTTTAGGAGTGCCTCGAAAGAGTGCATTTTGAGGTTTAGACTTCTAGCATTGAGTAGCATTACCTTCAGATTTTGCATGCTTGTATCTGTTACGGTGGTGGTTTTATCCTTTGAACCTTGCCTAAAAAAGGCACTATAGGGGTGGCAGGAGCTTTAGCCAGTAACCTGAATCCCAGGGGTGACAGGTGCAGACCATCTCTGGCAAAGCATCGTGGTTTGTTGATCATGTCATCCCAGGCAGACAAATACTGGATCCCCTTTGAATGACACCAGAAGCTTAGCCAATTGTTGAAGTCAATCATTTTGTCCTTATACTGTGGTAACATTCTGGGCGAAGGCAGGATGCTACTCAGGGCTAGGGTCATACTTGCCTGGGTCACATGATACAAGAGCTCTTCTATGTCTCTTTTCATGTAGTCCAGGGAGGTGCATCTCAAGTCATTCACTCCAGCATGGACAATGACAGAGTTGTATTTGTACTTGTTGTGGAGTAACTTGAGTGCATGTATTATGTGGCGGATCCTGGCACCCGACTGGCAGCTGACTGTAATTTTCTCCTTGTTCAGCCTGGTGAGTGGGACATCAGTGTGCCTGACTATAGAGTCACCTATGACTAAAGTGTTGGGTACATTGTCTTGCCTTAGGGTCTGTTGTTGGGTGGCACACTGGTGCTGTGAGCTATGTGTCACTTTGGTTGTGACTGGTGTTTGTTTGCGTTTCAGCTTTAGAGGTCCTTGTTGCTTGGGCAGGTTAATGTTAAGGTCCTCCACATATGTGGGTTTAGTGTTGCTATGTGTGGGTATTGATTGTGTGGGTTTTGAAGGGCTATGAGTTGCTTGAGGTGTAATGCAGGTGTTAACCTTTTCCTCTTGACTGTCTAGCACAATCTTGGCCGGAGAGAGCTTTGCTTCCAGTTTGGCTATGTAAGTGCATCTCTCGCAGGTTGTAGTGTTGGGTGGTAGGAGAAGAGGATTGTCTGTGTACATGAGGCAGTTGCCGCATTGCCCCAGTATGCCCAGATTCACCAGGTGGACAGGAGAAATCACTGGAAGCTGACCCTTGGATATGCCTGTTTAGGTGCTTTTTTGTAAAGTTTAAGAGCTGTTTTCCCTTACCTTTGCAAGGTACTTTGCAATTATAGGCTGTTTAGTGCCTATGATTAATTTATCCTTATTGACAAGGAGAGCTGAGTGCTTGTATCAGTTTCAGGCTTCCTAGTGCTTTCCAGCAGGTTCTAGAGCAAGTGCTAGTCACAGGGGTTCAGATTTTAGTGCTACTACTGAGAAACCAGCTAGTTCTAAGGGAAAATTTGAAGAGCACACTTTCTGGCACCTGGAATAGTTTAACTGTAGCCTCGCAGTGCTGCACATTGTAAAAAATGTGCAAACACATGTGGTTTTAAGCCAGAATGTTGTAAGGGATAGAAATCAGCCCAAAAAGGCTAATACAATTACAATTTCAGAGCTGGAAACCACTCCTCTAGTGTTAGATAGGCAGTACAATGCTCACCAGTCCCACTGGTAAGCAGTAGGACTTCCCTCTACCACAGCAAGGTCTGGATAGCTCTGAGCACAGAAAATAAAGTCCTGAGACAAGCAAAGCCTGGGATATGGACTGGCTAGAAAAGGTGGGAAATGAGCAAACAAGATAGTCTTGAGGCTCCTTCCAAAGACTGTGACACGGGAAGCCAACAGTTTTTTTTTGTTGTTGTTGTGTGATATTTCTGCCATGATCAAAATATCACTTGAAAAAGATTTTAATATGTCAGCACTGATTGTGTCTTAGATACTTTGCCTTCAGTGCTGGTTGCAAAAGGCTTGGAGAGGAGGGAAAAGGTGAATTATAAATTTGTTTTATTCTTTTTCATTTTCCCCATTTGTATGACTTTGGAGTTTGTGTACATATATAGAGAGATTGGTGGGATGAGGTTTTTCTCCGACATCAAGAATAAGAGGGGAGGACTGTATCCCCTGTAAAAAGTGAATAGTTATTAGAGCTATATAATATAGAGTATTATTGGTCTGAAATACAACTATTTGTGGAGTTAAATGTTATAGATGTAATTAATCACACGTCAATGAAACAACATGCTGTTAATCATATCTAATCACTCCAGCAGCAATGCAGGTCCCTTCATTTACATACTTTGTAAATGAAGGTTGCTACATAGTCATGGCAATATAGTGTTAAGGATTTACAAATCACTCCTTTGCATGACTGCAGAGTGGAAGGGACAGTCATATGCCACAATCCTCCTTGGCCAATGCAGGTAACTAAGCATTGCAATGTTTGGTGTACTGGTTCCTTCAGTGCCTGACACATCTGCTTTACAGTGTATTTCCTGCATTTGTACCTTATGGCCAGATCCCAAATTACACACACATCAATGTGACTGCTGTTGTTTTATGCAGACTGACTTTTTACTGGCTCGATTCATGTTGACTCGCCAATGGCCATTTCGACTAACATAAAGAAGTTTGAAAAACATTTGTAAAAAAGTGCTTTTGGAGTGAATCAGAGGAATTATTATTATTATTACTGTTATTATTATTATTTATTATTATTTGTTTATTTATTTATTTTGCAGAGGGTAACCCCCCTCCCTCTGTACCCCTTTAAATATATTGCAATGTCTTACAACAGTGAAGAAAGAGGCAAATTTCACTGATGATTAAATCAGTTTGGGTAAACATACTTTATTCCTTTTACATTTGCCAAAGCTACCTTCAGTAAAGCAGCAGAAACCCATAGTGATTTATCTATATGACCCTCACTATTGACAGACCATGTTTGACACACTATGAAAGACCCATTTAATGGGTCATTAGCAATAAAGAAAAGAAGGTACTAACTAGTTTACTTTGTACAGTACTCAACAGGTGTCTCTGTGTGGGTGTTTGGAGATATTCCTGTTGACATTGTCATGAAAGTGCACCTGATAGATGGCTAGCTTCTGTGTTCTTTACTAGGCTACCACAGCTACCTGCTCTTCAGGCTGTGTCTGGTGTACATTGGTTGTGGTGCTTATCTCCATATGTCATCCATCTTTGAGCACCATTCACAGTCCTTCAGGTAGGGAATTGAATGGCTATACATTGCCACAAACTTTTCTTACGAATCAAAGAAATGTGTAATAGTGGAAAACACATAGTCTACAATTGCATTTTATGGTACTAGCCACCATGTTTATGAATGAAAAAGCTCAGTGATCTATTTACATAGCTACACTGAGTTACATAGCACAGGGCAATTAATTATGTTTACTAAGTGATAGCTATGCTTCCCAGATCAGTTTATACTGCCCTACCGCTCAGCGTTTTATTTTCCTTATCACTTTTCCAATATTGGAGTGTGCAATTAACAATAAAAAAAAATACTGAACTTTTCAAATGGATTTCCTCAACCTTTAATTGGAAATTTATCTAAAAACAGTCAGGGGTACACTTATCAAGTTTTCAACAGTCAGATAAAATATATTTATATTGGATAATTGGCCTCTTTCTGTAAAAGCAAAGCAAGACATTAAGTCACACAAGTGGTTATCACAAGTTAATGCTTACTGTAAGTGAGGAAACCAACAAACAGTCCTACAGACAAATGCTGTGTTATTCATCTCCACAATTGTAATTTCTTAAAAATAAACCCATGATGAAAATATAATTTATTCTGAGACATTTTACTAATTAAAACATAGACTCCCACTCTTTATCTATTATTTATGTTTTTTTGCAGCTTTAACTATAACAAAAACTTGCCTCTGACATTTAATTACTTAAAAAAGACTTGCAGACTTGTTCATGCATTTTTTTCTATCATATGTCGTGTTTCATTGCACTTACCTTGAATTTATACGAGTTAAAGACACTGGTATGTTTATGCTAGTGGTTAATGTAGCATCAGCTTAAGAAAGTTGCAGTTAAAATATAGTTGATAATTATGGTGAGTGCGTGTGCAAGCATGCACACAAAGGCTCTGCATTTTAAGTGCATTTTTGATGGCAATTAATATAAGCTTGAAGATATATCATGCAGATTATAGTGAAGCAATACTTTATTAATTGTTATAGCACTCTGGCCTATAACATAATCAATTTTTATTGATTTTTATGCATATATTATATTGATGTAAGTGATACAATTCAGGGCAAGGCACATTACATTACAACTGCTTCACAGCAGACTGAGATAATGCGGCTACCCAGTCTGTCCTTTAAATGCATTCCACATTCATAGGCTCACAGGTTCATAGGAAATTACTAGGCTAATAGCCCTAGAGCCCTTATAAGCCTAGCCATATTTATCCAGAGTTGTCCCCATTTGTCAGTTGTTAGGTGAGGAAACTTTGCAGAGGTAATGGTCTATGGTAGTTAATACCAAATTCCTTTGTCTAGGAGGGACAAGGGCACCACCTGAGTAGTGAATTTGCGGTCACCAATCCATTGATCTAGGTTGCATTTGAAGAGGGTTAGGGAGGGGCTCTGTTTCACTTGAACTGGAAGCATGTTCCAGAGAAGTGTCAGTCTCTTGGAGATGTGTCTACATCTCCAGCATGACCTGTTCATATGAGAGGCTAAGTTAAGATTCCTGGAGCGAGTGACCTTCCTGTAGTTTGATTTACAAATTTGTAGCATTTCCATCAGAGCCGTGTCAGAGACAGCCTTGTAAGCCAGGCACAGGTCACCCCTTAGAAACCCGTATGAGACAGAATACAGTGACAGTGCCTTCAGTCTTTCAATTTAAGACTTGCTTTGCATACCCTGTAATTTCTTGGTGAGAAACCTCTGTGGTCTCTCCAGTTGTTGCAGGTGTCTGGTGAGGTACATGCAAAAAGGAACATTGTACTCAATTATTGGTCAGATGAGTGCTGAGTATAATGGAATTATAACATCCTTAGATCTAGATGCAATGCCTTTACACATAAGATGTGCCTCACAGAAGGATTTCCTTACCACTGTAGATAAGTGGTGGTCAAAGTTCAGACTGCTATGAACCTGAGTATCTCGATCACATACCACTGGGTCTACAGTTGGGAGGGGGTGATGTCTGTAATGTAATTAGCAGAGATGACAGCTTTCCCAAAGGAAATAATAATGTATTTTTTATGGATTTAACTTTACTCCACGGCACCAATCATTTGCCTGTGTAAAACCTGTCTGCAGTATATTAACATCGTTGGGGGACTCATTGATTACTCCCAATTTGCAATTGTCAGTGAACTTGGTCAGCCACAGGCCAACCAAGTTTGCCTGGACTTCTGAAACATAAATTACAAACAGTAAGGGGTCCAGCACAGAACCGTTTGGTACGCCACTTGTGAGTGGTCTTTTGCTAGAGGTGAAGTCACCCACTTTGACAGTATGTGTCCTGCCAATGAGCAAGTTGGCTACCCACCTGGTAATGTAGGGGTTAATTCCCAACTGGGAGAGTTTCTCTATAATACTTGAGTAGGGGATTGTGTCAAATGCTTTGGCTAGGTCAAAGTAGGTGGTATATACTGTTTTTCCCTCATCCAGGACCTTAGTGACTTTCTCGAAGAAGTCAAACATGTTTAACAGGTATGAGCTACCTTTGATGAATCCAAACTAGGTTGGGTCCAGAGTTTGGAGATTACCTATGTTCTTGTTAATAAGGTTCATAGTGATTCTGTCCATGGCCTTGCAGATGAGGCTAGTCAAGCTTATGGGCCTACAGTTCCCAGGGTCGGTTGATAGTCCCCCTTTATGCAGTGGGATTATTATTGCTGTCCTCCATTCTGCAGGAACATAGCCAGTTTGCAGGTTACAGTTAAAAAGGGATCCACTTGGGTCTGCTAGGTCATGGTTTAAGTTGTTTAAAAGGAAACCTGGAATGTTGTCTGGTTCCATTAATGCCATGCTTTTGACCTTGGAGAGTGCCAAGATGACCTTTTCTATTGAGATAATAGGTTGAGTAATGCTGGCAGGTATACTTTGGAAGATAACTGAAGGGGAGAGGGGGATGAAGTTTTCTCCAAATCTGGCAGGTTGGCTATTACCTCCAGCTGAGTATGGGTGGTGCCATCCACAACCATTTCAGAGCATAGCTGGGTATACCCTTTTAGGATTTTGAATGAAGTTAAAGAAGGGCTTGTGATTATCCTTAGCTAGGGAGGTTATTTTTGCTTTTGTAATTAGCTTTGGAGGACTTGACAAGATCTCTGATTTGTTTGTTTAAGCTAGGGAGGGTTTTCTTCCTCTACTGAGCCAGTCCCCTCTTGTTCTTGGACATCAATTTCTTTTTTTTTTGTTGTACAGCCTGTTTATACTATCAAGTTGGCTTGTTTTTCAGCAAGACCTGGTTTTATTCTGGCCAGGTACAGCTGATTCTATACAACTGCTTAAGTGGTTATGCAGGGCACAGGTGTGCATCTCTGCATTTTTGAGCTTGATGAGGTATATGGCCTTATAATTACATCGAACAAGACTGATTTATTGTCTGATATTACATGGGAGGACATCATGGGGTGGGGTGAAATGCTCTCCCATGTTAGTGAGTACTATGCCCAGGACATTTCAGCCTCTTGTGGGTGTGCACTGCTGACTAGCTGTTCCAGACCATTTGCATTGACAAAGTTTGAGAACCTTTGAGCTAGTATGTTTGTGGTTGTGTATGTTTCACAGTCAGTGGTAGGATGATTAAAATGATCTATGAGTAAGGTGTCAGGCTGTATGGCAAGTGGCTCCAATAAGTACAGGTATGCAGTATGCTTTTCCTGTTTCATGGTGGGTGACCTATAGCTAGCTATGATATGGTAGGGGGCTTTGTCTATTGTTAATTTGGCATGGAGTGGCTCAAGAGAGTCATATTGCTTGAGGTGTACTTATCCTTAATGAAGATGGAAACACCTCCTCCTTTGGTTCTTTCAGGCTCACTTTATGGTCTGAACATATGGAAGGAATTGTAACCCTGCATGACCTAGGTGCTTTCCGTGCCTTTGAACCATGTCTTAGTGACTGCATAGACATCAGCATCTTCCAAAGTGGTGAGTGATTCCAGGAAGTGCAGTTTCTTGTTTAGACTCCTAGCATTAACCAGCAGTACAGTGACTTTATCTAGATAGGATGTTGCTATATTGGGAGGTTAGTTATTTTGACACTGTCTAAAAAAAGCACAATAGTGGTAGCTAATGCCTTTGCCAGTATCCAAAAGCCTAGACAGGTGCAGACCATCTCTGGCAAAGCTTGGCCTGTCGACCATGTTTTCCCAGGCTCTCAGATATTGGATGCCCTAGGACTAACACCAGAAGCTAAACCAATTGTTAAAGTCAATCATTTCTTGTTTGTATTTTGGCATCATCCTTGGAGAAGGTAGAATGCTGCTTAAAGCTGGGCTTATACCTACCTGTGGCGCACAGTCTGAGAGCTCAGTCATGTCTCGCTTCATATAGTCCATTGAGGTACATCTCAAGACATTCACCCCCACATGGATTATAATGGAGTCATAAGAGTCATACCAGTACTTGTGGCTGAGTGACTTGAGTGTTTGAGTGTCCTGACAGATCCTGGCACCTGACAGGCAGCTAACCGTAACCCGCTCCTTATCCAGCCTGGTGAGGGGAACATCCGTGTGTTTCACTATGGAGTTATCTATGACCAGTTCATTAGGTTTTGTGGTGTTCTTCCTTATCAGCTTATTTGTTGAGACACTGGTGTGTGTGTGTGTGTGTGTGTGTGTGTGTGTGTGTGTGTGTGTGTGTGTGTGTGTGTGTGTGTGTATTATTATGTGCTGTGGTTGTTTTTTAGATTATGTGTGTAAGTGGTTTCCATTTGGGAGGTCTCTGTTGGTAAGTTACTGGTGAGTGTGTCTACATATGTGGGTTTATGTGTCAGGTCCTTATTTAGTGTGGGAATTGTGCATATGCATACTGACAACCTGTTTGATATTCAGTTTGTTCTTAAGTGAGAGTCTTGCCTCCAATTTCGTAGTGTAACTACATCTCTCACATAAAGTATTTGTTTGTTTCAGGAGTAAGTGGTTGTAAGCATATATGAGACAATTGCTACATTGTCTCAGAATGCCCATGTCTGTCAGGCTGACCAGAGAGATGATGGAAAACAGCTTGTCCAAGATAGCAGATTCTTACTGTATGTTTTATTAGGGAAGGGAATGTGTTAATTTGACAGGACTGTGCCGATAGCACTGAGAATACAAGAGGGACCTATACTTTGTGTAGGCTAAGGTTGATCAATATCTAAAGTTGATCAATAAGGCAGTGCTGCTCAGTGCACAAGTGATTTGCTCCCACAGCAGCAGAAAAGCTTGGATGGGTGTCACTGATAGCTATTTATGGAAAAACTGAGCTTCTAGGCTTTTGTATCTATACAGGGCACTGCTAACCACCACTGTGCGAAGAGCAGCACCATGCAAGTGTGAGGCTTAAATTCTACCAAAGAGAAGCAAGTTTTAATAACTACCAATCAGAAAAGCATACCATAAGCCTTCCACCAGCAATCCCCAACTCAGGCATGTTAGATCAGTACACTTCTGCCACAAGGGTGCAGAAAACACCATCTTAATATACAATAGCTGGTATGGAGCCCATGTGTAACTAGACTACACAAACTACCTATAACAGCCCTACAGTTAACAGATACAATGTAATATAATGCGACTAAGTACTTAAAGCAGCAGCAGACAATACATTTTTTAAACTGTTAATGTACAGCCACAGTATATTAAAAGAAGATACTTAGACCCCTTTTGTGTGTTTCCCAGCTCAGATAGACCAGGTAAACACCTACTGCCACTAGATAAATAATCCCAGTCCTCCTATTGTAAAAGCACAGTAAAGGAGTGTCCGGAGTAAAATGCTACCACAAACAAACTTAACAGATATGAAATGTTAACACAAACAAACTTAAAGATATGGATACAGCAGTGTACTTTAAACAGCTTATAAAAGTATGATTATTCAATAAAAGTCTTTGCCTTGTATAAATGAGCCAAGATCCATTCAATTGCACAGAATTTATAAAGGCATTAAAAACAAGATAAACTGGTTAATAAGCCCTCCAGCCAAAGGCACTAAAAGCAAGATAAGCTGATTAATAAGCCCTCCAGCCAATAAAACTACATGCAGAAATCTCAAATGTTTCCCCAACTTAAATACACTAGGTTACTTCCTAGTGCACTACATGACAAATCCACTGACTTCTTGATGTAAAAACAAGTGCTTGCTAGAGTGTACAAATATACTACTTTATCCAACAGCTAGCTGGATAATGAATTCAGAGCAACTAAAATCAGTAGAACAGGCAATATGAGGCAAAATGCACTTTTTCAATATAAGCACAAGGAAAGACAAATAAATAATTCAGGATATCAACAGCAGTATAGAAAACGAGGAGCTTATTAAGCTCAATTTACAATAGAGGTGGGCAGCTTAAAATAACCAGCAGTGCTTTATTTTATGCAGACTAGAAATATTTTCAGAAAATGGGAAAGGCCCATAAATTCATTGTATATTTAAGTATCACTCAAAAATTTAAGCAATGAAAAAGAAAACATGTGAAATGTGCAGCCTAGCTATTTTAAGTGTCTATCTCTCACACAGAACAAAAACATCAGGCCAAGCTGAATTCTTGAAACAGAAAGCAAAATGGAGCAGGTAAAACAGAAAGTAGCTTTATCACTTACAGACAAAAAATATTGGTTTACTTTCCTCACCCAGCAAGGAATCACCAGCAGTGCTCTAGTTTATGGAGGCTTGAAATCTTTTCAGTAAAAGACAAAAGCCCAGAAATTCACTGTGTACTTCCCTTCCATACCTATCTTCATCCTCAGGCTCTTCACCTATCCCATGCCTCTTTGGATGCCTCCAATATTTTTTTTTGCTCTGTCATCCATTCAGTAAATCTATTCCACAAAGCCACAACCCACTCAAGGAAAAAATATTTTCTGGGATACAGTGATTGGTAGTTTTCCTCAATATGTTTATTTATTTTATTTATTTGTTTATTTATTTATTTATTTCCAGTTTGATAACTGAAGAAGTACACTGGGCCAAACAGAGCCCATTTTCAGTGGAGGCATGGAAATAAAAGCTCCAAAAGCAGTTGACATAATATAACATAATTAAAGTATGGAATATACAGTAGACAAAAGCATATACATACAATTTAAAATGCAAATTCAAAATCAAGGAGTATATGTTTAAAGAACACAAATGTTAAAGATGAAGGAAAAAGTAATACAGACAATATAAGTACAAGACATATTTATAACAACTAGCAAGTTTACAACTTGTTTATACAAGTTTAGTGTTTGTTCTAACAATAATGTTAGTGATCAAAATGATAGTACATGAGACTGAAGGGAGGTTTGAAAGAGAAGACAGTGTAAATTAGGTGGGAAGGGAGCAGAAACAGTCCCAGTTTGAAGGAAGATAAGAAAGGATGAGAAATTTGAAATTAGAGTGGTTGTGAGTACAGAGGAGGGAGGGAGGGAGAGAAAGCATATGAACTTTCCTGTTTGTCTATCCAGCTCAGGAGAGCCCCTTCACATTTCCCTGTTATAAGCTTGTCCATCTCTGTTTTTTTCCCCTTGTATATTCTGGTCCTAATTTAAAGTCTATTGTCAGGACATAACCTTTACTCTGAAGCAACCTTTCACTGTCTATTGCTTGTTGGACTCTTTCAGGAGGCATGACATCCTTGTATGAGCTAAAGAACTATACAAAGTAATCTAGAAGCTTTTTTAACCAGGGTCTGAGAGAGAAGGGGCATAAAGCTTTTGCTTCAGGTGTCTATCCCCCTGCTTGTTTTCTTTTCTATGGCTGTACCTCATACTCCCCCTTTATCTTACTTGATGCTACTCCACTCACCTGTTCTCTTTTGACAAACTTTGCCCACCTTCTCTTATCCTTTGCTTTTCTTACCCAGCCTATATACTGGCTTTGTGTTACATCCACCTCTGCTCTCTGTTATTACTGCCTGGTGCACTACCATCTGTAAATCCCATAGTCACTCTTAAGTATATACTACTCACACTCCCCCTTTATCTTACTTGATGCTACTCCACTCACCTGTTCTCTTTTGACAAATTTTGCCCACCTTCTCTTATCCTTTGCTTTTCTTACCCAGCCTGTATACTGGCTTTGTGTTACATCCACCTCTGCTCTCTGTTATTACTGCCTGGTGCACTACCATATGTAAATCCCATAGTCACTCTTAAGTCCCCCTATTCCCCTACACATTCCATATACTCAATATTCCCTGAGCCACACTGCTGCCTCACAGACTGTTAGCATGAATAAACTCTCTTCTGCACTTCTTGGTCTGCTTGTCTTGTTACTTTTATATTAACCTCCACACACATCCATACATTGACAATCTGTTTCCCCATTTTTATAATATCTATACTTATATATATAAATATATATATATATATATATATATATATATATATATATATATATCTACATCTATTATATATATATATATATATATATATATATATATATATATATACATGTGTGTGTATGAGTCTGTATTAGTTTGTCAAGTTTTTACATTGTCAAACTTCATATGGCTGAGACCATATGATTGACAATGTAAAAACTTAAAAAATAACTACAGGAAAGATCTGGTATGGAGATCATGGTCCATTTGGAATCAGAGAATGTGCCATTTTTACCCTGTAGTGCTATCCCTCAGTTAGTATATGTAATTAGCAGAGGATGTGGGGGATCAAGGGGACATGCCCTCTACAAAAACACTATTTCTTCTTCTTAGATGTTTTTTTGATATTTTAAACTGTTGATCATATGGTCCCTACCATATGACTTTTGACAACTTAAAATTTCAACCAACTAACATAAATCCAAATATAAATATATATATATATATATATATATATATATATATTATATATATATATATATATATATATAAATATATATATATATATATATATATATATATATATATATATATATATATATATATATATATATATATATATACATAGATATATATATATATATATATATATATATATATATATATATATATATATACGGATCTATAAATAACAAAATATATAAACTAAAATAAAATATATATAAAAAATAATATATATAAAATATATATAAAACATATAAACTATAAATGAACAAAAGTCCATAAAGCCGAAAGTTATTTTGCCGAGATGAAAATAACAAAAATGAAAATGAATAGTTTTTCCCAGGGCAAGTAAACACTTGCCCAAAACTACACTAAAACACATTGTACTATCTGAAACCCACCTAGCTGGGGGTCTATGCCCCCCACACCCCCCATCTATATATACCAACTCTGTCATCGCTCTGCAGTGGGGAAAAGGCCATATATCCCCACAGTGGGTAAGTGTTTACTTGGACTGGGAAAAAATACTCGGTTCAGCATTCTCAGTTTCCTTATTTTCATGTTGCAAAATAAGGTTTGGCTTCATGGACTTTCGGTCATTTAAAGTAGATCATACATATATTTACACAGACACACACACACACACACACACACACACACACACACACACACACACACACACACATATATATATATATATATATATATATATATATATATA
>NC_056737.1:135617713-135622713 GCF_019279795.1 Protopterus annectens | reverse complement strand
GTGGAGAAAGACTTGCGGTTATGTTGCATGCCTATTTGGTTTGTACTGACTGATGTCCACTAAAATGATGAGTCTATAAAATCAGGTGAGAGGAACACGATGCAGAACATTGATGACAAAAGAGTGCTGTATGGACATTGCTACACTGGTGTGTTGTGTTGTGCTGTGTTACTGAAGCCACCATCTACAGTGCTGTATCTATCATTCAAACAAAACAATAGCCTTGCTGTAATTGAATACACTTCAAAAAATAAAGTCTGACAACATGTGTTTTAATAATCAGGGACACAATAATTTTGAACACTGTGGCTCAAATTGTGAAGGGTAACTAGTGGAACTTTAGCAGAAGCATGAAATATGTATATGAAGGCAAAACTGTGAAACTGCAGACTGTTGTATGACCACTTTTAATAACAGTTCTTAAAGGAACTCAGTATAAATGAAAACATTATATAGCACAGTGACTGATTTGAGTTGTCAGTACACAGGGATATCCTGAAAGTACAAAACACAACAAAAGGCAAATTAAGAAAGTGACTCTGTAACTGACAAGAGGAAAATCCCATTGTTTTCAAGAGATAAGCACTAGAACAAAAAGAATGAAGTGGTATCTTTGAAATGAGCATTTAAGTAAAACAATGAACGTAATCTGACAAGTGCATTATCTGTGTATATCTGCTAAGGCTTAGAGAGATGCCAAGGGGTAGAAAAAAATAAACATTTATACTGAAACCTTACAGTTGAAATGATGTTAATATATCTGTAAATTTCTTTAAATACAGGAAAACATACTGACATGGAGCAGACTTGTTAACTGCATTTCTATGAAGTAATACACTAAATAATTTCAGTATTAAATTATAATGACACACTTGTAATAGATATCATGATATACAATGTATATGCCAAACACATTTGCAGCATGCTCATGCAATGCAGATAAAACATTCATACAATTAAATTGTTTACATTTAAAATTGCAAGGTTGTGCTTTGTACTATTTATGCTATCAACTAAACCCCCAGATGTACTATTCTTCCATGCAGGACTAGCTTAGTCCTTCACGGAAGCGGCCGTTTAAGAGCAGGACAGCAGTATGCCATGCATATTAATGAAGGCACACTGCCTGAGCTCCTAATCTTACATGGAGCGTGTAAGAGTGCAGAAGGGGTGTCTGAGAGCAGAGCTCCCAGAATATACACGCCCCTGCAATGAAGAACTGCAGAAAGGCCAAAGAAATGAGCGAGACTGCTCATAGGTGTCCATATATTCCCAGCAACATTCCCCCACGTGTACAACAGCAATAGTAAATACAAATCAAATAAACAAAGCTTTTTTTATTAAGAATCCGACTAAAGCTAACTGTAGGTGCATGGGTGTGCCCATCGCTGAGCTACAGTTAATGCAGCTTAAATGGCTGAAGAGCATAACAAAGAAGATATATGCAAATGAAGCAGTATAGCAATAGTGTAGTGGGCAGAGCATTTGCCTTACGAGCAGGCATTCCTCATTCGAGACCCACTGCAGCTCATTCCATTTTCCATGTCAAATCACATTATGACCAATATTTTAGTTGCATAACCCACTAAATAACATATATGTGTGAACTGGAGTACTGCATTAAATGCACATGTGAGGTGTCAGTGTCATAATGTTGCAAAGTCCTCAGATAAGCACATGCCCCATACAGTATATGTACATAGGAATCATGGATACAAATCAATGCAGCTTCCAAATCCCCCACCTTCCCAAGAACCATTAGATATTACTGTCTAAATCAGTGCAAATGTAATCTGTAGTAAGGACTAGTAAGCAAGTGTAAGCACCAACAAGCCGTAGTAAGCATATTTAACTAGTAAGCGAGTTTAAGCTCGTTTGCGTGGGGGTAAGCAATGCGCACACAGGTTAAGCAATTTTGAAGCTAACTCTCTGTAAGCATATTTAGCCGGAGGTTAGCATTGCTTGCCCTCATATAAATCTGCGCAAACCCTCTTACAACTGCTCAAAAGTGTCTTAATCACTCTGTAGCCAATGGCCCTTATTCTGCCCAGTAACAAAAATACACAGCCTTGCAGGTCCTGAACCCAGGACCCTATACACTCTAGTCACAGTAGCTAACCACCAAGCCATCACAGCTGTAGAGAAGAATGAGGTATCACCACAAGTCCTCACTATAGTAAAATCAAACTGAACCTGTGAAAGGAATCAGTATACAGTCATATGTTCTATAACCCACTACATAACATAAATATGTGAAATGGAGCACAGCAGTAAGCCCAGATGTGAGGTGTAATTGTAATAGAGTGTTGAAGTCCCCAATAAAACACAAGGACCCCATACAGTGTACCTACACATGAATCATGGATACCAGGCATATAGATAAGATGTAATGAATAAGAATTCAATGCGAAAAAAGAAAATATAATGCAAAGTCTAATGTAAGCAATGCTAAGCATTGCACAGGCCAGCTTAGGAGGTGTAAGCAATGTGTAGGCCAGCTAACTCAATGTGCCCAGAGTTATACCCCTATAAACAATGCCAACCTTAGGTAAGCAGGTTTACCCATAGCCTAGCCTTTTCAAAACTGGCCAGTCATGGAAAAGTGTGGGAAATTGGCCCTACTTAAACCCAACAGGCAGGAATACATCCCATAACTGGTTGTAGCTCCCCCTTGCAGGCACTATGGCAGAAAGGAGAGAAGGTATGCATTGCCGGGTAAAGTGCTGGTGGATCCAGGAGTCCAGAGGCATGGCAGGACTCCTTGTCAAAGGCCATAAGCAGAGACTGCTGCAGGGTCAGTACCAAGGTTCCCAATACAAGGTGGAAGCCTGCGACCATCTCACCCGTGACCTCACCAGTGCCACTAGCATACCCCGAACTGGTGAGCAGGTCAGGCATCACTATGCTGACCTGAAGCGGCATAAGGGGTACCTCTTGGAGCAGTGGATAAATGAGGCTAGAATGGCAGGGGCTGTCCCAGCTGTGTGTATCACTCCACTATGTGTGTAATAATTTCCAGCTCATGTATATCATGGATAGGTATGGCAAAATATTCCTCTTATGTCCTCTACAGCTGCAAGTGAGTGGGCCGTAAACCAGGAGGCCCACGGAAGTTGCCTGGAGTGGTTGCAATGTGAGGCAGGTCAGTAATACTCTTGCATGTACTGTCATAGGAAATAAATCTAAAAGTATTAGTAAGTTAATTGCCTGTATAAAACCTGTATTGTTTAAGGCAAGTACTGCATACACTGGAGAATATGGCAGGAAGAGTCTCATATAGTTTGTATGTAAACAAAAGTGTAATAGCCTGACAATAAAAGTCTAACTGCTGGACTGCATGTGTATATTCTGGTATAATATGGTAATGTAGATTTGCAATCACGTAATAGTACTGTTGTATTAAGCACTGCTACCCACACTGTGCACCATAAAAGAATGTGTGGGAATGCCTGTATATGACTGGTGTAATCCCCAGAGGCCAATTAGTTCAACTGAGAGACACATAGACAGAAAACTGTGAAAAAGCAGACAACAAAATCCGAATCTCACATGCAACTGAGAAGTGAACTGCTGTATTTTTAGCGCACACAGCCATGGTTTGAGTCCTGGCAGTGGTAGTAGTCTGCATACAGAATCATACTCCACAACTGTATAGATATGTCCAGAATGTCCAGTAAAGTGGCCCATATCTGCTGCCTGTCAAACTATCCCCCTGGGAAATCAGTGGGATGATCCCAGATGTATAGGCAGCAAACAGGAAATACAACTGACTGACACACATCTATGAGAACAAAGCTGGCACACTAACAACTCCCCAAAACCTTATGGGAGTAAGAAGCCACTTATGTCCCATTTACACCCCATGTTGTCAAGCTGTGGCCAGAGTGTGTACATTAACAGAGTGAGATGTATGTGCATAATAGTAATGTGTAATCTGGTACTGTGTGTGGCAACATTCAGGTAGTGCTAACAAACATTTCTCCCACAGGTCTGTTAGATACCAACACTGTGCCCAGAAATACAAGAATAATACCCTGTACTGGTACTGTTTACCTTGGAATTATATGCCATTGTGACTGATGCAGTTGCTCTGAATAATAAGGTATTACTCATCACTGTCGCCCACACTGTCCTACAAAATATAGTGGGAGTGGTAGTAGGCGTCATACAGAATCATACCACACAACTGTCCAGATAAGACCAGAATGTCCAGTATATGGGCCCATATCTGCTGCCTGTCACCCTGTCCCCCTGGGAAGTCTGTGGGATGATCCCAGATGTCTAGGCAGCAAACAGGGAATACAACTGATTGTCACACATATATGAGAACAAACCTGTCTATCTAGCAACTTCTGAAACTGTTATGAGATCAATAAGCCAAGTATGTCCTATCTACACCCCCATGTTGTCAAGCTGTGACCAGAGTGTGTACAGTAACAGAGTGAGATGTATGTGCATAATACTAATATGTAATCTGGTACTTTGTGTGGCAACATTCAGGTAGTGCTAACAAAAATTGCTCCCACAGGTACATCGGATACGAATACTGTGCCGATAAAAAAAAACTTGATACACTGTACTTGTACTATTTACTCTGGTATTGTATGGAATTGTGAGTGTTGCAGTTGCTCTGAATAATAAGGTATCACTGATAACTCTCTCCCACACTGTGCTACATAATATAACTGTGTAGGAAAGCATGTATAAGAGTGTGGTAAGTCACTAAAGGGTTAAAATGCCAATAGTCTAGATATGTCCCAATTACCCTGCATCTGGTCAAGACATGGCCAGTATCTGTGCAGAAAGAGATGGGCAGCTATATGCACAACATCAACCTGGAATCTGTGAGTATGTGTAGAAAGAGTTAGTGTTAACAAACATTTCCTCCACAGGTATATCAGGTAAGAGGTGTATACTGCAGTTAAAACCAGTTCATGTATAATGATGACAACAGCCATATCACTGTCCAAACTAAGGCTATAGGGTACTGCAGTAATATT